>NC_031790.1:2241775-2258783 GCF_001522545.3 Parus major
TCCCATATTTATTCACATTATTAATTTATCCCATATTTATTCATATTATCAATTTATTGCATATTATCCTATATTATCCTATGTATTTATTCCCATTATCAATTTTTCCCATATTTATTCACATTATTAATTTATCCTATATTTATCCCATATTTATTCACATTATCAATTTATTCCATATTTATCTCTTTTATTTATTCCCATTATCAATTAATCCCATATTTATCTCATCATTTGGATTAAAACAAACTCCTGACTGCTCCTAGCTGGGCTGAAGAGGAAAATTCAGGTTCCAATTTCAGATTTGAAACAGTCTGAGATTTGATTTGATTTTATTTTAGATTATATTATTTTATATTATTTTATTTTAATTATTATTTTATTTTTAATTAATCTTATTTTATTTATTATTTTATTTTCTTTATATTATTTATATTATTTATTATTTATTATTTTATTTTATTTTAACTATAAATTATTGCAGTTCCTCAATCAAGTTTTCAAAATCGAAACCTGGTAATATTTAGAGAGGCAAAATCTGTGTTGCGCTTCCAGAACTTCCTGACTTTTTTTTGGTTCCAATGGACCAAAATCCTGAGTTTTCCCCCTATTTTAACTCCAGTTTGGAGCTCTCTGGGATAATGGGGGCAGCAGGAAGGGCGGGATTTGGGCTGGAATAATTCCTAATAGCTGGATTTATAGGGAAGGGATAAAAATGGAATTTTGAATCATTTGGATAAGCAGCGATGGAGAAGCCGTGATCAAAGCATATTTTAGGAATATTTGTGGGAATTTGGGATTCCTGCTGGAAGGGAGGAAGGGAAGGCGTGGGGAAGGTTCTGGGCTCTCACTGGGAGGCTGAGGGGGAGATCTGGGGAAACGATCCAAAACCAAAGGGCCTGGAGCACATCCCGGTGGGATTTCTGCAGGATAAAGCAATGTGGGAATGCTGGGCTGGAAGGGACCTGGGATGAGCTTGACAGAGGGGGAAAAAGGGAATTTTTCCTTCAGCTCCTCAGCTCGGGGAGTTTGTGGTGCCTCGGGTACCTCCCTGTTCCTAGATTTTTCACTGTCTCAATTCCCTGGCTGCACTTGGCCAAAATTTATGGAAAGACCCTGCTGTAAGCATTTCCCAGAGCTCCTTTTGAGCATCCAGGGAAAATCCAGGATGTGCTGCATGTTTCAGCATGGTCCCCAAGGATGAATCCCTGGGTTTGTCTGGGAGCTGGAATGGGATGAGCAGGCAGCGCTCAGCATTCCAGGGAAGGGCTGCAGCTCCAGGATCTGAGGGATTCAGTTCCTCTCCTTGCCCTGACCTTGCTTCCCCTGGCTCGGGAGGGATCATCCTGAGCTGCTCCATCAATGACTCAGTTGTGTCTCAGGGAATGAGGCAGGATCATGGAACACCAGGGGTGGCTTTGGTTCCTCCAAAACCACAGAGAGTCCTCAAAACACCTGGATGAAAATCTGGTTTAGTCTAGACAGAGGTCACCTCACCCTGAGCTGCTCCAGGAATTAATCATAGAAGCTTTGGAGGGCTCCGCTCTTCCATTAGCTCAGCACCAGGGCTGGATGACCGGAACACATCAGATAATCGGGAATGAATTCTGGGGTGCTGAAACCTCAGATGAATCATGAGACGATTCCTGGAGCAGAAGCCTGGATGCATCAGCAGGAGGAATGGATGGAAAAGGGAGAAGTGGAATTCGTTGTCAGGAGCTGCAGTGAGTGGGATGGAAGAGCTGTTTTCCTGGGCAGAGTCTGCTGCACCCCCTGCTCATCCCCTGCCTGCCCTGAACTGACAGAGACAGCAGGGTAAAAATAGAAATTAGGGATAAAAAACCTTCCCTGGGAGGCTGGGGAGGAGCTGGAATGGAATTCCAGAGAAACTGTGGCTGCCCCATCCCTGGAAGCGCCCAAAACCAGCATGGAGCAACCTGGAATTATTCCTGCCTGAGACAGGGGTGGCACTGGATGATTTTGAGCTCCTTTTCCCACCCAAACCTTTCCAGGATTCTTTATCTTTCTGGATGATTTTGAGCTCCTTTTCCCACCCAAACCTTTCCAGGATTCTTTATCTTTCTGGATGATTTTAAGCTCCTTTTCCCACCCAAACCTTTCCAGGATTCTTTATCTTTCTGGATGATTTTGAGCTCCTTTTCCCACCCAAACCTTTCCAGGATTCTTTATCTTTCTGGATGATTTTAAGCTCCTTTTCCCACCCAAACCTTTCCAGGATTCTTTATCTTTCTGGATGATTTTAAGCTCCTTTTCCCACCCAAACCATTCCAGGATTCTGCTTCTCCCTGAATTTCATGACCCTTCCCACCACAGCGCTGCTTCCGTTCTGCAAGACCCAGCTGATTTTTCCTCTCTCCCTATAAAATAAAATCCCTGGAGCTGAAGGGTTCTTTCCCTGCTGCTTTCCTTGCAGCAGGATTAAAGCTGGAGGCGAGGAGCTGGAATGTTTAGGATGCCATCGGGGTGGCTCCTTGCACTCACAACCAGCTGTCAAGTGTTACAGCTCCTTCCCCCTCCGAGTTTTCCTTCTCTTATCTTTGCTTTATCTCCTCCGTGGGCCACAGCTGGAGCCAAAAATGAGGAGCAGGGTGGCCCAGGGGGTCACAAATCCACACCAGGGAGGTCCAAAGCCTCCTGTGAAGGTGAGTTTGGAAGTCTTTGCCCTTTCCTGCACGCCTGGGAATTCTGCAGGTCATTCCTTGCATTCATCAGGGGAAACATCATCATTTGTGAGCTCCTGGGATCCTCCTGGAGCCCAGAGCTTGTCCCAGTGATGTTTTCTCTTTGGAATGAGGTGTGAGGGGGCTGGAATTTCCTGTGAGCACTGCTGTGGTCAGGACTCCCCATCAGCACTGACAGAGCAAAAGCAGCGAGATCCCAGCAGGATTCACAGGGGATGAGATTGGTCACTTTGGCCTTCAGCTGCTGCTCAAACCAGGCTTTACTAAAATAGGCCTGCCTGGAGGTGCTAAACCGAGCTCAAGTGTTGGATCCTGCATTCCCACCCTGGTTGTGATTCCCAAATGGATCTGGCTGTGTGCACAGCCTATGGATTAACAGGATTTTGGTGCCTGTGATCCCAGGGAATGGCTGGAGCTGGGCCAGGGGAGGTTTTGTTGGATATTAGGAAAGGTTTCTTCACCTTGGGGGAGGCCTTGGGCTCTTCCAGGGATCCAGGGGCAGCCACAGTTCCTCTGGGAACTCCATCCCTGCCCTTCCCCACCCTCCCAGCCAGGAAATCCTTCCCAATACCCCACCCAAATCTCCCCTTTTCCAGTGGGAATCCATTCCCTGTGTCTCTCCCTCCATCCCTTGTGCCAAACACCTCTCTACGTTTCTGTAGCTCATGCAGGCCCTGGAAGGCCACAACGAGCTCACCCCAAAACTTGTGAACAATCCCAATTTCCCAATTCCCAATTTCATTTAGAAACTTTTAACTCTTTGGTGTGAATTCCCCAGGGCCGGGAAGTGCTGGGAACATGGGAAATCAGGGAATGGGAATGACCCCACGGTGACAGGACCCTGCTTGGTGACGTTTTGCCCAAATCTGGCCGGGCTGGCTCAGCTCTGCCCCATGAGGAGCCCCCACTCCTTCAGAAGCAGCTCCATAACCCCTGAGCCGAGTTTGTTTTCATTGGCTGCCGGCACAGCTCCACTTCCCAGCCTGGAAAAGCTGTGGATAAGTGGGATAGGAGGAAATTTTCCATGGCCGTAAATCACTCGGCCATTCCATACGTGGATGCACTCAGACGGATCCCTTCCCATTGCAGCTCGTGTTTTGAGGGTTATGTCATATCTCTTCCCACCCCTGAACTTTTCCATCCCTTTTCCTGCTGGGAAGGGGCAGTGCTTGACCCTCAGGATCAGGCACTGAGAGCTGGGAAAATTTATTGCCAAGACACAACAAGGTCAGGGACACAGAAAAACAGAATTTAATTTAATTAAATCTCTGCAAAAGACCTCCAAGCTCATTAAGCCCAACCTCTGACCAATCAGCACCCAGACCACCCCACTCTGTCCTTAGGAGCAGTTCAGTGTTTGAACAGAAAAATTATCTTTAAAGGCCTTTCCAATTCAAACCCCAAAGTGTTTTGGGGGAGGCTGAGTGGTGGGAGTTGGGATGAAGAGGAGGGAGACAGGCAGGAAGGGGTTTATCCTTCTGGCAACAGCACAATTCCATCCCTCCCTTTTTCATATTCCATTTTTTGTAGTTTTCCACTCCCACTGCAGATTTCAGAGGATTTCTTGGAGGGCAGTGGAGCTGCAGAGCCTTTGCTGGGTGGCAGGAGCTCTGAAATCCAAATTCCCTGTGCGTTCCCCGAGCTGGGAATGCCATCCCCGCTTTTCCTGCAGTCACTCTCTGTTATCCCAACTCATTGAAGTTGAGTTGGGATAACAACTGCCGCGGCGACGGAAAGCCCGGAGCACCGCGACTTCTCCAGAGACACAGCCCTGAGAAGGGCTGGGCCGAAGCACGTGTGAGCAGCTTCGAGCGGTCGAGTGATTTCAGCTCAGCAGCAGTCGAGTGATTCCAGCTCAGCTCAGCAGCATTCGAATGATTCCAGCTCAGCTCAGCGGCGTCGGGCGGGTGACACAGAAAGCAGGGACGAGAAAGCTGGTCCGGCATTCCACCAAGGCACAAGCCTTTATTCAGGCAGGGCTTTAGCGAAGGGAGCCAGGAACAGAGAATCTCTGGAACAGGGGGAAAGCCGGGATATTTATGGGGAAGGAGAGGGGCGGGGGGAAGCCCGAGATACCTGTATCGGGGTGGGACAGCAGGGGGGACACCAATGGGGCACAACAGTTTAACAAAACTAACTCAAAGAGCCCTGGGAGCGACACATTATCTCTCTCTGAGTGAAAGGTGTCTTGCCTTCCAGGAGAGAGCCAGGATCTTGGGTTCTGCGGGCTCCTCCATACCCACAACCTGCAACTGCTCTCCTGGTTTTTCCAGCTATTTCAAGGCCACAGTGACTGATTCCTACCTGAATATATTCCTTAAGTCAACGCACCAGAGGGATTTGATTTAACGCACGCCCCAAAACATCCTGAACAAAATATTTGCTGTCCGCCTCCTTCCTCTGTGTGCGCCCACACAGCCTTCAAGTAGGCCAGGCTCTAAATATATCGAATTTTTGCAGCTTTTAGAGGCTCACAAATAGCTCTGGTACCTGAGGCCAGCCCAGGGCTTTGGCCAGACGGTGGCCAGACAGGTCTGGCTCAGCACGCCAGGACCTGCTGCTATTTCTGGCCTTCATTTCCCCTCTGGGTACTTGTGAGGCACAAAAATCTCACTTCAAAGCCCAGAGGCTCATAGGCTTTGGTTGTGCCGGGTTAAAAGTGGGATGAGCCAACCCCAGGGCTCGGCTGAATGGGGTTTGGAGCAGCCTGGGATGGTGGAACGTGTCGCAGGGTGGGATGAGGTGGGATTTAAGGTCCTTTCCATTCCATGCTTCTGCTTAATTCCAGTTTTTTAAAGAGTAGGGAAAGGCTCTGCCAGCTCCTCAGTGTTCTCAGTCAAGCCAGGCTCTGCAAAACTGATCTGGGAGGGAAGGGGGACAAGGCTGGGCTTTGTGCCTTGTCCCCAGGTAAATCTCCCTCTTTTCCAGCTTTTTGCCATGAAAATCACTGGACTCTCTGACCCTGCTCTGGGAATTTGTCACACGGGTCACTCCCCCCCGTGTCCTGCAGTCCTCAGTGTTTAATTAGGAAAGTTTTATTTGCCTGTTTGTTGTGACAACAGGGTTTGAGTTTCTCTTTACTGTAAATGTTTACTTCTCCAAACCAAAGCCCAAATGCAGCAAAATTCTGCTGCTTTGTGTGGCCAGGAGGGGCTCCAGCAGCTCCTCACCTCAGGAAAATGTTAAAATGTTAATTCAGCTGATTTGGGGGTAACCCACCACGTTTTTGGGCTGTAGATTCAAAGTGAGTGTGACCATTTGCCTCGGTGGCTCCTTTGAAGCAGGTCAGGGTGCTAAAATCAGGGTTCGAGTTGGAAAGGCCTTTAAAGATAATTTTTCTGTTCAAACATTGAACTTCTAAGGACAGAGTGGGGGGGTCTGGGTGAGAAGGTGCTGATTGGTCAGAGGTTGGACTTAATGAGCTTGGAGGTCTTTTGCAGAGATTTAATTTAATTAATTCTGTGTTCCTGACCTTGTTGTTTCTTGGCAATAAATTTTCTTGGCTTTCAGCGGGAAAATTTATTTCTGTGCCTGATCCAAACGCTTTGAGGCAGCTCAGCAGAAAGGACAGAGGGAATGACAAAGCTTTGGCCATTAGGGCTGCCAGGGACAGAGTCCTCCTTAAGCTGAGCCTGCCTTAAGCTGAGCCTGCCCTAAGCTGAGCCTTCCTAGGCTCCCCTGCTCCTGCCCTGTCCCCTCCCTGGCATCCCCAGCCTTTCCCAGGGCTCTCCCCTCACTCTGCTGGGGCTCCACAGAGCCTTTCCCAGCTCAGCCAGGCTTTTGTCAGCCCAAATCTGCTCTGGGTTTGCTCCTAGCCCCTGAGCCTGGCTCAAACTCTGCTCCATCATCCTTCCATGCAGCCCCAGCCCAGCTCCTGTTCCCAGGGCACCTCTGTTCCCCGGCTTTGTCCCATCCTCCCATGGTTATTTCACAGATGGGACCTTGGGGTGACTCAGAGGCTCAGCTCCAGATGTTTAAACCCAAACAGATTCTACCCACTCCCATGGATGTGAAGGAAAAGGAGTTGTTTTCCTCTGGTGGCTTTAGTGGAAGCAAAGCTTTTTATGATGGACAAAGTCCCTGTAGAAAGATTTTTGTGTTGTGTTGTGGATTGGAGGAAAAAAAAATTCAATTTCTTATTCAAGTTTCAGCCTTAATTCCTGATGTTTGGAAGCTGAGAAATCCTGGAGCTCTGTTGGGAGTGAAAAGGGATATAAATAGGTTTTATTTTAGGGGCAGTGGGATAGGTCAGGCTTGGGGAAGGAATGAGTTTGAATGGATGGTGGAGCTCTTAAAGCAGGAGGGGAATGAAAATGGAAATGAAAAAATCCAGGGACAGAGCAGAGAGAAATCCAAATTCCAGAGTGATTCAGCACCAGCGTCTGCAGCCTAGGATTTCTAGGAATGGGATCCTCTCCCTGGATTGATTCCTGAGCATCCTCAGGGCCCTTCAAAAGGAAAGGGAAGGGCTGGGTTTTTGGGCACAGAGAAAACCCCAAAAATTCCATCCTGGGCATCACCTGCCAGCACAAAGCAGCAGCAAATGGGGCAGGGGAATATTCCCAAAGCTGGGTGGGATTTTGCCATCGGACCCGAAGCCGTGGGGAAGCGTTTGGTTCAGAGGGTGGAAACAAAAGCACTCGAGGCTCATGTGAAAACTTTTCCAAGCGAGGAATCCTTTAGTGAAGGCTCAAAAACAAAGCTTTCTCTCCAGGCTGGCCCCGACTGCCGAGGTTGTGAGTCCCCGGTTTTGTAACGGAGCTCGGAGCCTCTGCCAGGGCTTTTGTGTCCCTGCTGGAGAGGAGCAGCTCTGGGGCCCTGGATGTGGCTCCTGGCAAGGCAAGGATTGGGATAGAGGGAAATGTGGCCCAGCGTGGAAGAGTTTCACACATTTTCCCCTCATTTTGTAACTGATTTCTGTTATAGGATGCTGGAAGTTCCAGCTGAGATTGTGGAATCCTGGAATGGTTTAGATGGGAAGGGAGCTTAAATCCCATCCCCAGGGACATCCAACCTCTTCTTGGGCACTTCCAGGGATCCAGGGGCAGCCACAGATCCTCTGGGAATTCCATCCCAGTCCCTCCCACCCTCCCAGGGAAAGATTTCTTCCCAATATCCCCATCCCTGCCCCCTTTTATTTCAAACCATTCTCTCATCCTGTCTCTCCCTCCCTTATCCCAAAACTCCATCACATCTTTGCCTCCCATGCTTTAACCTGGAATGGCTTGGGTGGGAAGGGAGCTTCAATCCCATCCTCAGGGACACCTGCACCATCCCAGGCTGCTCCAGCCTGGCCTTGGGCACTTCCAGGGATCCAGGGGCAGCCACAGCTTCTCTGGGAATTCCATCCCAGCCCCTCCCACCCTCCCAGGGGAGGATTTTTTCCCAATATTCCATCCTATCCCTTCCCTCTTTTATTTCAAACCATTCCCCCATCCTGTCCCTCCCTCCCTCCCTTATCCCAAATCCCAGCTCTCCATCTTTGCCTCCCTAGAACAAGCCATGGGTTAGGGCTCAGCTTTCTCCCAATCCCAGAGTTTCCCTTGCTCTGGGATTTCTCTCCACGTGTCCACAAAGCACAGAGAGGGGGATTTTAGGAATCTGCTTTATCAATTAGGCGCTGTTTGCTCCCAGTTTTTCTCTGGAATCTGTTTTCACCATCAGCCCAGCTGCTGTTGGAGGAGAAACCATTCCTGCCTGGATTCGCATTATTGAACAGTGTAACAAAACCTCTGCAGCCAAAGGAAACCATTCCAATCCCAAAGAATTTTTGGGAAAAAGCTCCTGGCAGCCCTTTCTGCTGGAGAACCCTCAGTGTGCTTATTCTGATCTTTTGTTCTTGAATTTTCCAATATAAAGCAGATCTCTGCAGTGCCTTGAATTCCTCTCAGAGGGTTTGCTCTTCATTCAGAGCCAGAGCAAACCCTTGAGTTGCTCCGTCAAAAATTCCCTTCTCTAAACCAGCCCTGGGAGGGAAAAAGGGATGGGATTTGGGTTGGTTTTGCTCTCGGACAAAATTCCAAAATTCCCTTCTCTAAACCAGCCCTGGGAGGGAAAAAGGGGATGGATTTGGGTTGGTTTTGCTCTCAGACAAAATTCCAAAATTCCCTGCTCTAAACCAGCCCTGGGAGGGAGAAGAGGACAAGACTGGGGTTGGTTTTGCTCTCAGACAGATCCTGAAAATGTTTCTGTGGTCTGTTGGAGCTATCAGGAAATGAATTCACTCCAGGAATGAAATTTTGCCTCATTTTTTTGCTGCTTTGCTTATTTTTTTGTCCTCCTTGGCAAACACAGGCCAAAAAAAAAAGAGAAATAATGACAAAAGAGTTGAATGTACGAAACAGAATCCCAGGTTGGTGCAGGATTTCTTTTCATGTCTGAGTCAGCACCTCCGGGGGAGAGGGATGAGATGGGAGAGCTTTGTCCAGAGCCTGAGGTGGCACATTGGCCCTGGGAATGTTTTCCCAAATCCAATAGCAAGAGGTTCCATTTGCACCTTATTTTTGACTGCTTTGTAAAAAACCAACAAGGACCCAGCCCAGTGAGACAGGGGGCAAGAAATGTCCAAATGGCCAGCTTGGAAGTGGGAAATACAGGAATTTTGAGTCCTGGAGTGGGAAATTCTGGGATCTTGAGTGTTAGAGTGGGAAATACAGGGATCTCAAATGCTGGAGTAGGAAATACAGGAATTTTGAGTCCCAGAGTAGGAACTACAGGAATTTTGAGTCCTGGAGTGGGAAATGCAGGAATTTCAAGGGCTGGAGTGGGAAACACAGGGATCTCGAGTTCTGGAGCCATGGATATCCCACTCCTGCTGTGCTCAGAGCTCTTCTGGAAACAGCTGGAACAACATCTTTTGATTTGTTAAGCTGCAGAAATAATTGCAAAAATAACAGGCAAATCCCAAAGCACCTCCCAGCATTCCCAAGCTTCCCATTTTTCAAGAGGTTTTTATTTTTTTGTGTCATTGTGACTTTTCTCCTTCTCAGCCTCAGTAGGCTCTTTTCTTTCTCTGCCTGATGCTCCGACATCATAAATCCCAGAAACATTTCCAGATCCATCAAGGGCTTTGGAACATTAAAATCCACCCTCTGCCTTGGAAAATCCATGAGGTGGAGATGCCTGGAAGCTGTAGGAATGCAGCAGGGAAGGATTGTCCCATGTTGCCCTGCTCAGTGCTCTCCCCTCTGGCAGCTGGCAGGGACAAGCTGGGATTTGGAGAACAATGCTCCTGCCTGGCTGGAGGAGTGGGAAGAAAAGGGAAAACCCAAATCTGTTGGATCAGGAGAGGAAAACCCAAATATTCCTGATGAGAACATGACAGCTTTAGAGCTGGGGGTTCTGTTGTGCTCCCTGCTGCAGGAAGGAGGTTGGAGTTGACTCCTCAGGATCCTGGATAGGATTCCCTGTTTTTTTGCCTTTGGAGAAGCAGTTTGCTCTCTCTGAACCTGATTCCTGCACAGAAAGAGTTTGGGAATTGCTGTTCCCTCCCAGGAATCCTAAAGGCTGGAAAAGTTTGAGCCCAACTGAGTGTTCCTTCGACTCCTCTGTTTGCCTTGGGGGTTTTCCAGGATTTCCACCTGGATGACATTCCCTGGGATGGCCCAGCAGCAAGAGCAGGGACAGTTAATGATGAGGAAGAGGTGGAACATGGGAATGCTGATCCTGGGAAGCACCAGGCAGATGTTCAACATCTGGAATTGCCCATGACCCAAGCGGGCTGAGCTGCGGAGCAGCTTCCTCACAGAACACAGCACCTGGAGCAGCATCCCTGGCTCTGAGCTCATTCCAAGGACCGCCTGTAGCCTCCAGCAGGTTTAAATCCAAGGAAAAGGGGCAGGGCTATCCAGTGAAAACCACGTGTGGGCTTTAGCACATTGCTGGTGCTGGGTCTAGAAGGAAAATATCCCATTCCTGTGACTTTAGGGTTCAGCTTTCTCTCGATTCCAGAGTTTTCCTTGTGGGGCTGCTCCTCACCTAACTCTGGGTTTCAAACCTCAGGGCTTCCTACAGGATGGATAAATCCCACAATCATGGATGGGAAACTCCCTCTCCCACTTTCCCAGCTGCCAGTGCAAATTTCTTCCTACTTCCCATTTTTTTCCCAGGTGCTTTTCCAGCAGAGTTTGAAGAGTTGCCTCCCTGGCCTTTGGGTTAATCTCTTTAAAAGGCTTTTATTAAAAACACTTGGAGATCTTCAGCACCCACAGCTGTTTCCAAGTGGATTTAAGGCTTTGATTACTTTTTTCTTCCTGGTGAAGAAAATGAGGCAGGGTAGGGGAAGTGGGGGAACAAGGTTCCCTCTGACAGCCCTGGGTAAACACAATTCCTCCAGCAAGGCAAAAGCTGTAAACATTTCTTAAGCTGCACCAGGGAAAAGCGAGTTGCAGGGTTTGGAAAGCAGCCTGGGGAGGCCTGGAATGCCCTGAGGCTCTGATACCTTCCTGACAGCACGTAGTCAAAAACTCCACAAGATTTTAGGAGAAACTGCCAAGCTCATGAGAAACTGTGCTGCAAACGGATTTCTCAGGCTCTACTGGAGAGGTTTCAAATCCCCTCTCACATCAGACCGTCAGAACACCTGAAATTGCATCAGATATAACAAATTTGGGTATCACAGGGGTTGTTTTTAATTCTTGAGGGCTACAAGAGCTTTCAAAACCGGAGCCCAGCCTACAAACCCAATGTGAGTAGCACTGTTGGATAAATCCTGCTTTCCAGGGGTGCTCCAGCTTGGATTTTGGAGAATTGAATTCCTGCAGCTGAGGGGGAATCAGTGATTTGCAAAACTGAGTGGTAAATGTACACAAATAAAAGACAGAAAGGGGGGAAATAAGGAAAAGCAGGGAGGAAGCCTTAAGTGTGTTGTCCAAGATGGTGTGAGCAGGGGAGCAGAGCTGAGGAGGAGATGCCAACCCCATTCCTTGCCCCTTTCCTTGTTCCATCCCCTACCCCACTCCCTGCCCCATTTCTTGTCCCAGCAGCCTCTTTCTCTGCCTTTCCCTGGGCTCTGTTTGGTGTCTCAGCCCCTCTGAAAGCATCTGGAGAATGGATGAGCCATGGAATTTGCAGGACTGGGCAGGTCCTGCTTTGATCTCACTTCGAGCTGACCAGCCGCCCGTGGCCCTTTAAAGCTGTGGGCGATTTTTCTTTTCCGAGTGGCTGACTCTGAGGATTCCTCAGTTCTGATGTAACCCCTAGCAGGACCACGTGGGTTTGCACATATTTGACAAGGAAAGGGCTCCTGGAAGGGAATTCATCCATCTTTCAGAAGCTTTTTTTGTAACCACTCGCCACAGAGGATCTTTTCCAGACAGGACTTGTCCCTGGAGCTCCGCAGGGCTGGTTTGTGTCCTCAGGGAGCTTTTCCAGCCTGGACTTCTCCCTGGAGTTCTGCAGGGCTGCTTTTTGCCCTCAGGGATTTTTTGTTTCCAGCCTGGATTTGCCCCTGGAGCTCTGTAGGGCAGGTTTTTGCCCTCAGGGATATTTTCCAGCCTGGATTTGCCCCCTCCAGCCTGGATTTGCTCCTGAGGCTCTGCAGGACTGGATTTTGCCCTCAGGGATCTTTTCCAGTCAGGATTCACCCCTGGAGTCCTGCAGGGCTGGTTTTTGCCCTCAGGAAAACTTTTCCAGCCTGGATTTTCCCTTCCAGTTTGGATTTACCCTTGGGGCTCTGCAAGGCTGGTTTGGGCCCTCAGGGAACCTTTTTAATCAGGATTCATCCCTGGAGCTCTGCAGGGCTGGATTTTGCCCTCAGGGATCTTTTCAAGCCTGGATTTGCCCCCTCCAGCCTGGATTTGTCCCTGGACCTCTGCAGGGCTGCTTTTTGCCCTTAGGGACCTTTTCCTCAGGGACAAATCCTGGCTGAACTCTTCCAGCCAGGATTTGTCCCTGAGGCTCTGCAGGGCTGGTTTTTGCCCTCACAGGGATTTTCCAGCCAGGATTTGCCCCCAGAGCTCTGCAGGGCTGGTCAGGGTCTACATGTGCCCTCATGTAGGTCCCAGATGTGAAATCCATTCAGCTTCCATGACTCACTTGCTGTCCCAGGTTGCAGAGGAGGAGTCAGAGAAACGCTGCTGTCAGCATGTTGGAATCCCAGATTCCACATGAAATCATGGCTTTGGATGAGAATGCCAAAGTCCTTCCCTGCCAGGGCTCCCAGCTCCCTGCAATGATTCTATGATTAAACTGGCCCTAACAAAGCTGAGCTTGCTTTATTTCCACGGGAACAGGGACTAAATTAAGGTGAAAACAGCACTTGGAATAGAAGTGACAAAGTAGATTTGTTACAGGGCTGCTTATAAAATAAATTAGAGCACTTTTTGTTTTAATGAGAAAAAGAATTCTCTTCCAGAGGATGGATTTACACAAGGTGGAAAGGTTTGTTTCATAAAATCTCAGAAAGGTTTGAGTTGGAAGGGAGCTTAAAAATCACCTCATTCCACTCCCTGCCATGGTCAGGGACACTTCCACTATCCCAGGTTGCTCCAACCCAGCCTTGGACACTTCCAGGGATTCAGGGGCAGCCACAGCTTCTCTGGGAATTCCATCCCATCCCCTCACAGGGAAGAATTTTTCCCAATATCCCATCTAACCCTGCCCTCTGGATTCCCTCTTGTCCTGTAACTCCTCTGCCTCCCTGCTCTGTCCCTTCCTCAACACCTCGTCCTTTCTGCCCCACCTGGCCATAACTGGGCTGTGATCCCACCTGGAATTTCCAAATCCCATTTCCCTACAATCCAGCATCATTCCCATTTATTTTCCTCCCACACAACTTGATCACAGTTGGACTGTGATCCCACCTGGAATTTCCAAATCCCGTTTCCCTACAATCCAGCGTCATTCCCGTTTATTTTCCGCCCCCAGAACATGAACATCCAGGTGGAGGACATCCGTATCCGCGCCATCCTGGCCACCTACCGCAAGCGGGTCCCTGTCACTGAGGGCTATGTGGAGGTGAAGGATGAGGGCACCTGGAAGCAGATCTGCGACAAGCACTGGACCATGAAGAATTCCCGCGTGGTCTGTGGGATGTTTGGCTTCCCGGGAGAGAGGAAATACAACACCAATGTCTACAAGTAAGGGCAGGGCTTGGTGGGAGCTGCAAACATTCCTTGGGATGCTTGGGGCCTTGTTCCCAATGCAGGTTGCAGGTGGCACCGGGGACCCTGGGGTAGGAAAAGCTCTGACTGCTTCGTTCCTCCAGATGGGATTTTTCCGTCTGTGCAAATGTTTGGAATGTCCAGCGTTTCCTGGTGCAGGCAGGGGAGGCCTTTGATCCTCATCCATGGGATGCAGAGCTTGATGAATATCAGAGTTTGACAGGGCCTGGAATGGGAGATGAGACACTTGGCCTAAGAAATGTTTTTATTTTGTTATTCCAGCTCAAGGATGAACATTTCCTCTAACAGGGATGGGCTCTGTGTGCTGGGCAGGGGCAGGGATGGGACCAAACTGCTCCCACTGTCCCAGTAAATCCATCAGCTGTGAGGAAATCGTGGAATGGTTTGGGTTAGGAGGGATTTACAGCCATTTACATGCCAGTGCCATGGCAGGGACACCTCTCACTATCCCAGTTTGCTCCAAGCTGGCCTTGGGCACTTCCAGGGATCCAGAGGCAGACAGCTTCCCTAGGAATTCCACCCAGGCCCTCCCCACCCTCCCAGGCAGGAATTCCTTCTCCATATCCCACCTATCCCTGCCCTCTGGCAGTAGGAAGCCATTCCCTGTGTCCTATCATTCCATAAAGTAAACAGTCTCCAACTGCTCTCCCCATCCCTGTGCAGAAATCCAGAGGTGGGATCAGTTCTGGATGTGCTGGAAGCTCCAAAGAAGACACCTTGGAATAAAAAGAGCCTCTCTTGGGCTTCCTAGTGCCCAGGCTCCTCCTTCCCATCCGGAGTGCATTTCCTGCCTGTGCATCCCAGAAGGTGCTGGGAAAAGGATCCTCTGTGATCTCAGTGCTGCTTTTCCTCCCTAGATTTCCTTTAAAATGAAGGAAGAAATCAGTGATTTATAGGGAGAACACTGCATTTTCCACAGCTGCAAGCAGAAAGGTTTAGGCTGCGTTTCCTTTTCCTGGGGAGCTCTGGACTTTTTTGTTGTCATTGCTTTTGTTTGCTCTTTGTCACCAGCCCTCATCCCACACTATTCCCAAGGAAAAACACCCTCAAGCAGATGGAAAAGAGTTTAAATGAAATTCTGTCTTGTTCCTTTGCTGCTCTGTGACCTGAGGAATGGGAAAGCGGTGGCTGGTTCAGGGGAGGGCTGAACACTCCAGGCAGGAGCCATGGTTTTCCTACCTGCTCCTTCTGGCCTGTGGAATTGCTATTTCTGAGCATTCCCTCTGGATCAGCCTGGCCACGTTCCATTTCTTTCATTAGAGAGATCCTGATCCACTGGAGAGGTCCTTGGCTTGGAACAGCCCAAAGCCACACAGCAGCACAGGGAAAATCTGGAATAAAGAACCCACTGGAATTCTGTCTGCAGGATTCACAGGGAGATGAGCAGGGGATTCATTGCCCTGGACATCAGTTTGAGGAGAGTTTGCTTCCACAAGTGCAGCACATTCCCCTCTAACCCATCCCTGAGATTCCCATCCCCTGCAGGAGCAGGGAATAAATCACCTCCAGACAGGCAAAGTAGATTTTTCCTGCTTCCAGTTGTGGCCTTTCCAAGAAAAGCATTAACTGGAGCATCTGGAGCCATCTGCCTTGAATAAAAGGGTGCTCAGGAGTTGTCCTGTCTCTTGGATGCACGGAAATGGAAAAACTGATAGGAGGCTGTTCAGCAGCAACTCAGCACTGCTGAAAATCCCACTGAATTGAGCTGGAATTAGGAATATGAAGTGGTCCCAAATCCCAGCCCAGGAGATCTCTGCTGCTGAAGAGCCTCAGTGCCCCAAGACCTCCCTTCCTTTCCTTGTTTTCAGCCTTGCTGGGCTCCAGCACCCACAAATATTTTGGAAAACACACTGAACATTATCCCAGGTTGGGAAAAATTTTGGGCTGGCATTTTATTGGATGGGAAAGGCTTGTAAAGCTTTGGCAGCTGCAGAGTTTTGTTTGTCAGCAGAGTTTAAAAGCCGAATTCTTCCTCTGGCAGCTTCCCTCTGAGTTATGGGTGGATGCATCATGTTCAGCTGGTGTTACTGGGAAAGCTCCCAGTTCTGGGCTGGGAATGACCTTGGATTTGTGGTCAAGGCACTGGGATGATGACCAGTGGCACCTTCTCACCTGGGCCAGGGGATGCTTGTCCCACTTGGTTTGTTGCGGGAAGGGAAAAGCTCATCCTGGAGCGTCCCCTCTCCCTGGAAATGTGAATACACAGAAAAGTCCTTTCTCCTTTAATTTGAGAATCCCCTTCTCCCTGGAGCAGATCCTTCCCCGCTCCCGCTCTGCAGCTGGGAGAAAAGCTGGGATCAGGTTTCTGCTGGCCAAGGCTGCCCCTTCCCACATCCCCCCATCCCACTGCCCCCAATCCCAGCCCTGCCGAGCTCTGCTCCTGCACAAAGCTAGGAGGTGAAATGATTTGCAGATGGATCTTGCTCAAAAGAAAACAACTGAGTTCATAGTTGTCCTACTGCCAGGGGTTTATTCTTGACTGCAACTCGGCCTCTGGAGCCGACAGCACAAATTATGTTCGGAAATGAAACAAATCTTAAGTGGAGTCCCTGGTCCTGTTCATTCCTCATGGTGGGTTTTATATAGGAATTGCTGTAACTCCTCCTCCTCCCAATTCCTGCTCCAGCTGGGAAAGCAGAATTTAATGCATTTTGCTGATGGAGAGGGGAGAAATTTGGGATCAGAGAGAGGGACCTGATGCCTTTCTGCAATCTTTGTGACTTGACAATGAAATGGCTCCAGGGTCAAACGGCTACTCCCAGTTTAACCAGTCTGCTCAGCCTGTTACAAACCCAGAGGTGCTGGGCAGCTCATCACTTCAATATTTGTATTAGGAACCCTCCTGATTTTCCCTGGAAAATTCAGGATCTGAAGGACTTTGGCAGGCCTGGCTGCCGCAGCGACGGAAAGCCCGGAGCACCGCGACTTCTCTGGAGAAGCAGCCCTGAGAAGGGCTGGGCCGAAGCGCGTGTGTGCGACTTCGGACAGTCGAGTGATTCCAGCTCAGCGGCGTCGGGCAGGTTGATGTAAATTAAAGGGCCAGGAGACCTTCTGCTCCTATTAATAAGCCTTTATTAGAACTGGGCCTAGAGGTGGGGGCTCGGGGTGCGCGCCGCCGCCGCCGCTGCTCCCCGTGGTCGACGCCGAGGAGGAGGATCACGCAGGCCTGTCGTCACTCACTGT
>NC_031790.1:2259155-2271428 GCF_001522545.3 Parus major
CCAATAAGAACTCCTTAACAATGAACCCTTTCGGGACTTACAACACCAAGACCTCTTAACATGAGCATACAATTTGAACCTCAGAACTTTCATTTATAACAAGGTGACATGGGAAGAAGGGACGAGAAAGCTGGTCCAGCGTTCCGCGAAGCACAAACCTTTATTCGGGCAGGGCTTTAGCGAAGGGAGCCAGGAACAGCGAATCTCTGGAACAGGGGGAAAGCCGGGATATTTATGGGGAAGGAGAGGGGCGGGGGGAAGCCCGAGATACCTGTATCGGGGTGGGACAGCAGGGGGGACACCAATGGGGCACAACAGTTTAACAAAACTAACTCAAAGACCCCTGGGAGCGACACATTATCTCTCTCTGAGTGAAAGGTGTCTTGCCTCCAGGAGAGAGCCAGGATCTCGGGTTCTGTGGGCTCCTCCGTACCCACACCTGGCTTCCCTCCCTCCTCCCTGAGGCAGAAGGCAGCACCTTGGTAACTTTAGGAATTTCCCAAGGGTTAAGCCCTCTGCTCACAGCCCTGAGGAAAAGCTCCCCAGCCTCTGCTCAGTGGGATTTGGGTGAATTTCCTGGAGTTTATGTGCAGTGATTTGCTCTCTACTCCCCAAGTCATGGAATCGTGGAATATCCCGAGTGCTCCTTATCCAGCCCCTCAGCCCTTGGGCTCCACTCATGCTTTCTTTAAAGCTTTTCTGGGATGAAAATCCCTCTCTCCTCACCAGTAGAAATGGTTTGAATTCCAGCTTGACCTGGAACTGGCCAAACTCTCCCAGCAGGAATGTTCATTCCCACCTCTGATCTGAGCAGCGTCACCCTGGGCTCCCACTGATCCCAGCTGGACCCTTCTGTGTTAAAAACGAAACATCAGCAAAGCCCCGAGTTTCTGGCTGGAAAGATCAGCTGAATTCTGCTTTTTTTACATAGGCTCAGTCTGGGGATAAGAGGTGGGGCTTTATTTCTCCCCAGCCTCCCAAGGACTGTTAATACCGTCCAGATGTTGATGCCTCATGAAATTTCCAGGATGAGGTCATTGTTTGCTATTCTAAGGCATCCCCATCCCTGCTTCCCTAAATCAGGCTGGTTCTTGTCTGCTCTGGAGTTCATGGAGCTCTCTGGACCTGTCTGTGAAGGATGAAAATGTTCCTTCGGGTCCTCCCTTCTGTCCTGAGCACAGCTGGGAAGTGGCTGCTCTGTATTGAACCCTCCCAGGGTTTATTTTTTAGATTTTAACTCTATTCCTCTTTTCCCATCCCTTTTTTCTCCATTCAGGGAGTCCCTGACAGCTCTGCAGAGCCAGAGGTGGGTTCTGACAGCCACTTTTCCCCACAGGAGAGCAGAGTCCATCCCTGGGATGGATCTCAGCCCTGCTTCATCCTTTTCCAGCACCGTGGGATGCAGTTGCAGCTCCCTCTCCAGCCTGGCTGGATCCATCCGCAGCCTCAGCCCGGAGAGATCGGGTTCCAGCGGGAGGCTGGGAGCCAGCAGAGCCTGCAGAAATGCTGAGCTGGGCAGCAGAGCTCTGCAAACAGAGGGGAGAAAAATGTCCCCTCAAACATCCCTGCAAAATCTAAATCCTAAAGGGGAAAAACTTGGGAAAACCTGGACCTGCCCAGCAGAGTTCCCAAATGCCCCCTCAGAAAGTCTCTTTGCTGCTCTCTGTGCTGCAGCAAACCAGAACTGCTGCTTTTTCTCCCCAAATTCCACCCGCCTCACTGTGCCGTGTGTCACAGCTAATCCCTGGATCCCAGCTCTGCGTGGCAGAGATTCCTGGAATGAAGAGCAGCACCGGGATCACACGGAGCCACGTGGAGATTCCAGCAGGGCCTGGGCTCCCCGGAGCCTTCCCTGTGTTTTTAACTCCATTTTGAGGCCGACCTGACCCATATTTCCATTCCTTTCCGTTCTGGCAGCCTCCCAGTTAGGATGGAGCTGGATTCCTTCCCTTCCCAGTTTATCACACGTGCCCCTTCTGCCTCAGGAGTGCCTGGAGCAGCTCCAGGAAGTTTGGGAGAGAGAAGCAGGAGCTGCTGCCAAGCCGCTCTGCTATGAACAAATCAGAGGGAGAATTGCTCGTGCTCTCGGAAATTGCTCCCAGGTTGTCAACACAGGCCCGGAGAGGCTTTGGATTTTTCCCAATCCCAGCTGATAGCTGCTGGTCAGCAAAAGGAAAAGGTTTTTTGGGGGCTCTCCAGCCCAGTTATCTGCACAAATCCTCTTTGTCTGTTTGGAATTAGCTGATCCCTGCCTGGGGTGGGATCTGTGCTCCTGGGAATGTGACATTTGCTGGAGCTGCACCTTTGGTTCCTGCTCAGGTTTTTTAGTTCTTGCAGGGATTTATTTCCTTGAAAGTGGTTGGAATTGATGATCTTGGAGGTCTTCCCAAGATTTAGCAAAATCCTTCTTTTTTTTTTTTTTTTTTTTTTGGTTACATATCCCTAACTTTCCCCCCTCTCCTTGATCCCTTCCAGAATGTTTGCCAGCAGAAGGAAGCAGCACTACTGGCCTTACTCCATGGACTGCACTGGGAACGAGGCTCACATTTCCAGCTGCAAACTGGGAAACCACCTGGTGGGCTCTGGGAAGAACGGCAGCTGTGACAGTGGGATGCCCGCAGTGGTCAGCTGCATCCCCGGCCGCGCCTTTGCCCCCAGCAGCCACAGCGGCTTCCGAAAGGCCTTCAGGCAGGAGGTGAGCAGGGAGCAGCCCCAGCTTGGCCTGGAATCCCAAAATGGGTTGGAAAACCCTTAAAAGTCATCTGATCCCACTCCCAGCCATGGACACCTTCGGCTGGGTTTGTTCCAAGCTGGCCTTGGGCGCTTCCAGGGATGAGGCAGCCACAGCTTCTCTGGGAATTCTGTCCCAGGAGCTCACCACTGTCCCAGGGGAGAATTTATTCCCAGTATCTCATCTGTCCCTGTCCTCTGGCAGTGGGAAGCCATTCCCTGCGCCAGAGCTTGCAGGATTTAGCTCTGGGAGGTGAAAGGTTTTGTAAATCATTGTTAATCTCCTGAGCCGCACGTGCTGCCAAGTAATTCCTTAAGCCTTTGTTTAGGCTTTGTGTGTCCTTGGTGTGACCCCAGCCTGGAGAAAGAGCTCCAGCCATGATCCCAGTCAGAAAAGCCAAGGATTTTTGGTGCTCCCAAACTAAAGCTTTGCTCTCACCACCTCAACCCAGCTCAGCTCGGCACTGGGGAGAGCAGTGGGTGATTAACAGACAATAATTAAATATTATAAACCCAGAAATGAGTGGAACTGGAGCTGCCACTCAGCTGTCTATTTCTGACCACAAATGCCAGATGGTTTTATTCCCCTTTTTATTTCTTATTTCATTATTATTTATTATATATAATTTCTATATTATTATTGGTCAGAACTGAGCACTCAGGCTCATGTTTTATAGGACTTGAGCTCAGTGTTGGTCCTGGATTAAGCCAGGAGCCTGCGCTGGAGGTGTGAACAGCAAATAAACCCCTTGAGGGCAGCCAGAACTGGGCACTGACAGGCTCAGGGCCATTCCCAACTCTACTGCAAATCTCCCAGGGAATATGAAAAATGTTTTTTTTCCCATTTTTTCCAGGATGAAAAAAGGATCCTAATTCCAAGCACCTGCAGAGGACTTGGATTGGGTTTTTTATTCACTGCTCACACAGGAGGTGTGAGAAACAAATCCATGCTCAACAAAATCTTTGCAGATAAAAATCTCCTTTCATCCAGCACTTGTAGGCCTTGGAATTGTGTGATGGATTTTTTTTAAGGTGTCTCAGGTGATTCTATGATAATTTTTAGGCCCAGATTTCCGTAAATAACCCCTGTAAAGGATGGGTTTACCCATCCCACTGACCCCACTGCTGCCTTTTGCCCAACCTGGAAACGAAACTCAAGACAATTTTAGTCTCAAGTTAGTAATTACTAGTTAGTAATTACTAATTTGTAATTAAATTAGTAAAGGAGTAATAAAAAAGAGGATCTTTATTTGAAGGCCTTCAGGAGCAGTTATGGAAAGATGTCCACAAAGTCTCACCCCCATAGGGATGAGTACATATTTATAGACTTTAGGAAATTAATAATTGATAAAAATAATATAATTCCTAATTAATAATTCAGAAAAAGCACTAATTAAGAGGACAGGTGGTGATGCAATTTCCAAAACCCCTTCTCTGGAGCCTTGCCTTCAACACTGTCTGTACTTTGTCCATGAAATGTATCTTGAAGGTTGTTCCCAGGAAGAGCCAAGATAGGATTGGGAAGGCACTCCCAGGGCTTGGAGCTCTGGAATTGTTTTGTCTTTCTGCCTGGGGAAAGGCCAGAGAATTCCACAGAATTCAACAGAATGACTTGGAAGGTTGGAAGAAAACTCCAAGATCATTGAGTCCAAGCCAGCCCTAACACCAAAAACAAGACCACGGCACTGAGTGCCACGTCCAGTCTTTTTTAAACACACCCAGGGATGGTGATTCCCTGGGCAGACCATTCCAATACTTTATCATCTTTTCTGTAAAAAAACTTTCTCCTGCTATCGAACCTAAATTTCCCTTGTTGCAGCCTGAGACCATGTCCTGTGCTGTGTTTGAAAAGCACTGAAAAAACCAACTGCTGTTTCAACAGGCTGCAGAGCTCCAAATGTATCTGTGAGGAGCGCAAAGTGAAAATAAAAACCCAAAAAGGCAGAACCCAAAAGGCATCGCCACTCCTGTGTCTGTTTCTTCCAGCAACCCCTGGTGAGGCTGAAAGGAGGAGCCAACACCGGGGAAGGCCGGGTGGAGGTGCTGAAGAACGGGGAGTGGGGGACGGTGTGCGACGACAACTGGAACCTGGTGTCGGCCAGCGTGGTGTGCCGGGAGCTGGGGTTTGGCAGTGCCAAGGAAGCCATCACGGGAGCCAGGCTGGGCCAAGGTAAGCCCCACCATAGCCCAGGCAGTCCTGGTGTCAGGAAAAGTCATCTGCGAACACCAGAGGTTTAGATCCAAATAGGAGATGGGAATCTTTCAGAGGCACAGACTTTCCAAAATGCCCCACACAGGCCCCTTCTAATGTACAACCTGTCACATTTTCCTTTTCCTTTGGAATTTATGGTTCCTCCCATTCTTTCCTTCATCTCTCAATATCCAATTTCATTTATCAGCAGAGCCACAGTTTGTTTGGAAAGACAAATCCCTCATTCCTTTTGCTGGTGCCCTGAATTAATGAATGTTTCCCCCCCAAGACCATCCCATAATTCAGGGCACAGTGGAGTTCTGTTGGGATGTTTCGTTTGAGGACCAGGAATTTCTTCCCTAACCTTAAGAAGTCTCTTGAGGCCAGACTGGAATTCTGTGACTTAAAAAGTTTCCCTGAAAAAAAGTCTGGGGATGATGAGTTTGACCTTTTGCTCAGGTAGTTGTTCCAGTAATTAATTCTTAATTATCTCATCTGCTGCTCTGAAATTCCCTTTGAGTTCTTCAGGACCACACCATGGCGTAATGCATTACGAGAAAGTTCCTGGCAAAAAATAAATCCTGGAGTCAGACTTCAAATACTCCAATTTAAAAGCAGGACAGTAATTTAACTCATTACAAATAGAAGGGCATTTGAACAGCTCAGAGCCAGGTTTGGATTTCCTGTTTTTGGGAGTTGGTTTAAATCCCAAAATGTGGTCAAAGGTGAACTGAAACCACCTGGTGATTCCCACACCTTGTTGTTCTTGGGGTGGAAATCAAAAAAAATAAAAATAATTATAACCAAAAAATAAAACAAAACAGCAACTACAAAAAAACCCACCAAACAATACACCAAACCCTTGTGGGAATGACCAAAACAAAGACACCAAGTTCTTGTTGTGAGAATAACCCAAAAAAAAGGTGCCAAACCCTTGGGAGAAGAATCAAAAACAAAAATTACACTGAGCCCTTGTGAGAATAAAAGAATGGGGGAAATTTTGAGAATGAAGGAATGGGGGAAATTCCTTCAGCTTGGAAAAGGGGAGAGAAGGAAACAACATGTGGGTGTCCTGAGTCTGGGAAGCTTTAGAACATGACCAAATCCACAGGATTTGCCAAGAACCCTCTTTATGGTGGGCTGGAATGTGCTGATGTGTTTAACAGGATGTAGGAAACAGCTTCATCATCCTAGGGGCTGCCACGTGAGGGAGGAAAATGTGGAACATGCTGTTCCTGCCCCATCCCACAGCCTGGAATCTCCCTCTGGATTCTCACACATTTCCCTTTCCTTTTTTTTCCCCTTTCCCTCCTGCTCATCCATCAGCAGGAGCATCCCTTGGGTGATGTCCCTTCAGCAGCCAGAGTGTCACATTTTGGTTAGAAAAGGGGATTTTTTTTTGGCCCTGGATGGACAGGGAGCTCTCAAGGCCGTGTCCGTGTTTACACTTCCAGTGACATCCCAGGGAATTTGGGTTTTCCAAGGGCTCTTTGGAGGAGCAGCCTCCGTGTGGGCGGTTGAATTTCACAGGCTCCCAGTGGCTGAGCTGGGAGTCGCAGTTCAGACAAAGTGGGAGAGCAGTGCCCTCCGCAGAGCTCAGGGTGTGAGAGGAGGAGTTATCCCACCTGGAATAAACCCAGATTAATTCACCCTTATTTCCACAAGAAGAGGAGACACTGAGCACAGAGCTCAGGATGTGTTGATATCTTAGGAAGGAGAACATGGAATTAAACTCCAGGGAGTAGGTGAAGGCAAATGTTGGATGGCCAGGCCTAATCTGGGAGTTTTTAAGTGCAGTGGCATGGGAGGAAATACAATTTTCCTCACATTTCATCACATTTTGGCTCCTTTACTGTGCCCTCATGTGCCGTAATTTCCCCAAGAAGAGCGGCCCTGCCAGGGTTCTGTGGCTCAGTGAGGCCCTGCCCTTGTCCTTTCTCATCTTTGTCATCCACTGGAGTGGCTTTGCCGGGCTGGGAATGTCGGCCTGGCTCCCTGCTGCATTCCTGGAGCTTCCCCCTCCAGTTCTGGTCAGGGCTTCCTCCCCCTCAGCCCTTTGGTGGCTGCAGAATGAGTGGGAAGTGCTGCCAGCTCCAGATGGGAACCACAAACAGGATTTTACTGAGAGAGAAGCAAAAAAAAAAAAAAAAAAGACAAGATTCCCATTCCCCAGCAGCCTCCCCCAGGAATGTCCTGCCAGCCTGTCCAGCTGTGGTGGGAGGGGTAGACACAGGGCTGGCCAAGGTGCCCAAACTCAGTAATTAATTGTGGGTGAAATTAAACCAAACAAATTCACATCTCTGCCTTGTGCTTTCAAACCAGTTATGGAAGCGGGAGCTGAGTTTTGTGGGAGGATCATTCCCTTCTACATTTTTCTGATGGAAATTCCAATTTTCTGCCGCTGCTCAACCTGGGAGGACCCAAATTATTCCATTTCTCTCTCAGCACCTCAAGCCCATTCTCTGCAGTTGTCCTCTGCTGTTTCCCTCCATGCTGGAATCCTCGACCTGCCCCAGATGTCTTCTCCTGACGCCTCATCCCTGTGGATGTTTTATTCACAGCCAGCGTGTCGAGGTCCCAGCTCACTGCCAGGCCTTGACTGGGAGCAGATCCCAGCACAAAGACCCAGCCAAAAGGTCACAATTTGTGAATCCCTACAGCTGAGGTTTGTAAATTATGGAACAGTGGAAACTTGGCTTTTCCAGAGATTCTTGCATGCTTGTGTTGCAGAGAATACTGGAAAAAAATTTGCAGTGAAATTATCAACAATAATTTCACAGCTTTTTATTTTATTTTTACAAGAAATCAGCGGATTTTTTCCAAGTTTTGACTGCTGGAGGTCACTGTGATCTTAACAACCTGCTGGGGGTATTCCCTCACCACACAAAAGGACTTTTTTCCCTATTTTTTCCCCAAGGAATGGGTCCCATCCACTTGAATGAAATCGACTGCACAGGCTTTGAGAAGTCGGTCACAGACTGCAAGTTCAACACTGAATCCCAGGGTTGCAACCACGAGGAAGATGCTGCTGTGAGGTGCAATGTGCCAGCCATGGGCTTCCAGAACCAGGTGAGGAGCTGAGGGATCCAGGTGTGAGGGAATCTTGGGCAGGAATCGTTTCACCCAAGCTATGAGTGTTTAATTCAGGTTTTACCTAAAAAAAGGAGGGAAAATGAGGATGAATGTCCTGTTTTATCTGAGTTTTGAGCTCCTCTGGACTCATCTCATGGGGAAGGTCAGGTTGGACAGGGCTTGGAGCAACCTGGGGTGGTGGAAGGTCCCTGCCATGGCAGGGGGTGGCACTGGATGATTTTTAACCCAATTTTCAACCTTTTCCAACCCAACCATTCCGTGCTAACTGCATGACCCAGACAGATTCCTCTGAGTGCTCCTTCCAAAGGTCTAAAGGAGCAGGGAAGGGAAGCTTTCCCAAGGAATGTTATTCCTGCAGCTGGGATTTCCAGCCCATTGAGCTGCTGGGCTTGGCTGGAGCATCCCCCGCCAAAGTCGGAGAAGAACTGAACTCCCTGAGCTCGAGCCCTGCAGAGATTCCAAGTGCTGCTCTGGGGTGGTTTCCCAGAGCCTTCCCCTCGAGGAAGATCCCACACAAAGATGGGACACGGTGCTGCACCACCCGAGTGCCCTGAGTCATTTTCCCTAAGGAAAGATTGGGAATGTGTTCATCCAGTCTTGTTGGAATTCCTTTTTGCCAGTCTGGGGATGGGGAAAATCCCTCACCAGTCTTTCTCAAGCTCCATCCTTAAGGGGGAGTTTTCTGCTGTGCAGGGCCTGGGTCACTTCCAACTGGGAAAATCCAATCATTCCAAAATTTCTGGGAAACAAAACCTTCTTCCCCACCTGCTGCCCTTTCCCTCGGGACTTTGCTGTGGATTTACGGGTTCTGTGTCCCGCAGCTTCGCCTGAGTGGAGGCCGCAACCCCTATGAGGGCCGCGTGGAGGTGCTGGCCGAGCGCAACGGCACCCTGAGGTGGGGCACGGTCTGCAGCCACAACTGGGGCACCGTGGAGGCCATGGTGGTGTGCCGGCAGCTGGGGCTGGGATTCGCCAGCCACGCCTTCCAGGTGAGCCCCCAGCCCAGCCCCACCTGCGGCCGGGTGGGTGGGGTGAGGAGGACCAGGAGGAAGGGCTCATTCCAAAAGGAACTTCAAGGGCTGAGCTGGAAAGACCTTGAGGGTGAAATCTCATCTTGGAGGTGGGGATTTGGAGATTTGGAGCAGAAGGATTTGGAGCAGAAGGAGCTGTGGATGATGAGAAGTGAGGGAACTCCATCAGGAGCTGGAATGATGGGATAAGGGAGAATGGCTTCCTACTGTCAGAGGGTGGGGTTATTGGGAATATTGGGAATAAATTCTTCCCTGGGACAGTAGTGAGGTCCTGGGATGGAATTCCCAGAGGAGCTGTGGTTGCCTCATCCTTGGAAATGTCCAAGGCCAGGTTGGAGCAAGCTGGGATAGTGGAAGGTGTCCCTGCCCATGGCAGGGGGTGGCACTGGGTGAGCTTTAAGATTTTTCAGGATTGGGTGACAAACCTTCTGCTTCCCTGAGTTCTCTGTTATTTTCTCTCAGCTCGGGTTTCCCCACATTCCCTGATCCTGCTCAGCCTGGCGACTGCGTGCAGGTTCTTGTCCCTCTCTGAAATGCAGAGGTCAGGTTCAAACTGGTGTCAGGTTTCCTGAAAAAATGGGATTTTGCTCCTGTGGCTGCTCCACTGCAGCCCTGAGCAGTGGGGCTTCATCCAGCTCCATGAATTGTTGGAATTCCCTGCTTCTCTCCTGCCCCAAACCCTCCCAGCTTCTGCAGGGCCAGAATTGGCACCTTGGTTCTGCCCCACCCTTGGGAGTGTCCAAGGCCAGGATGGACAGGGCTTGGAGCAGCCTGGGATGGCGGAAGGTGTCCCTGCCCTTGGGATGAGCTTTAAGGTCCTTTCCAACCCAAACCATTCCATGACCTCTGCCACCCTGGGCTTATGGACAACCATTCTCCATGGCCAAGGAGGGATCTGCAAGGCCTCAAGGGACACGCTGGCCTGGGACACCCAGCAGGAAGGAGGCTGGAGCTGCCCACGTGCTGCTGGAACCATTCCCTGCTCCAACTGCTTCCTCCAGGTGATTTCCCCCTATCAAATACCAGGAGCTGAGGATCTCCACATCCCTGAGCCTTTCTGACTGCCTGGCTCTGTTGACACAGCCCTGAGATTCCAGCGAGGAAAAGGCATTTTTTTTCCCTGAGCTGAGGCTGCTGGAATTTGGAACAGAGAAGGCCCTTATGCTGCCCCAGCTCTGGGAGCATAAAGCCCCAGTGTGCAGAACAGGGCAGCCCTGTGTGCTCCCAGCCTTCCCAAACAGCCAGGGCCAATGGGAGCCGTGGGACACTGGGGTTTTCTTTTCCTGGAAGCTGCTCCCAGCTCGGACATGGACAGGTCTCATTGGAATTTTTCAGGTTCTTTCTCCCCTCCCCTTCTCCCAGTTGAGTTTGGGTTTGGGTGTTGATGGTCCGTCATTCCCATGAGTTTTGTAAAACTGGGGAATGGTGAGAGGAGAGGGAATTTCATCAGGAACTGGAATGATGGGAGAAGGGGGAATAGCTTCCCACTGCCACAGGGCAGAGTTAGGTGGAATATTGAGAAATAAACTCTTGGGATGGAATTACCAGAGGAGCTGTGGCTGTCCCTGGATCCCTGGAAGTGTGCAATGCCAGCTTGGAGTAAACTGGGACAGTGAGAAGTGTCCCTGCCTGCGGCACTGGATGGAATTCAAGGTTTTTAAGGATTTGGTGACAAAACTTCTGTTCCCCTGAGCAGGGAACTCCCCTTGAGTTCCCTGCTCCAGCACCCATTGACAAGATCCTCCTGGATAATGTGGGGTCTTGCCCTGAACTTCCCTGGTGGGAAAATCCACATTTTAGGCAGGTAAAAATTCCCCTAAGAGCCACAAAACCCCAAGGAATGTGTGAAATGCCTTTTCCTGCCTTTTTGTTTTTGCCCAGGAAACGTGGTATTGGCACGGGGACGTCAGCGCCGATGATGTGGTCATGAGTGGAGTCAAGTGCTCAGGGACAGAGATGTCCCTGTCCCACTGCCGGCACGATGGGGCCCACGTGTCCTGCCCCAGGGGAGGGGGACGCTTCGGGGCCGGCGTGTCCTGCTCGGAGAGTGAGTAACTCGGGATTTATCCCAGCTTGGCACAAGGGATGTGCAAGGGGAACAGGGTGAGCTGGATACATCAGAACAGGCAACAAGTTCTTCCTCCAGGGGAGGTTCTAGATGTGGCTGCCCCATCCCTGGGAGTGTCCAAGGGCAGCTTGGAGTGAACTGGGATTGTGAAAGGTGTCCCTGCCCATGACAGGGGGTGGAATGGGATGGGATTTAAGGTCCATATTCCTGTATGGTGAATCATTCCCTGCCAGGCTTTTCCTACTCAGACTCAGAGTAGGATTAGATTGGATATTCAGGAGAAATCCTTCCCTGGGAGGGTGGGGAGGGGCTGGAATGGAATTTCTATAGAAACTGTGGCAGCCCCATCCCTAGGAATGTCCAAGGCCAGGTTGAACAGGCCTTGGGGCAACCTGGGATTGTGGCAGGTGTTTGGTACTGGAAATGGCTGATCCTTAAAACCACTTCCCAAACCAGTCTGTGACTTTGAGGAGCTCAGGGGCAGGACCAGCCTCCCCTCCAGCAGCCACTTTTGGGGTGATTTTATTTAACTTCACCCACCTGTTCCTCACTGCAGCTGCCCCGGACCTGGTGCTGAATGCGGAGCTGGTGGAGCAGACGGCCTACCTGGAGGACAGGCCCATGTTCCTGCTGCAGTGTGCTCTGGAGGAGAACTGCCTGGCCAGCTCAGCCCACAACACCTCACTGACCTCGGGCTACCGGCGCCTGCTGCGCTTCTCCTCCCAGATCCACAACAACGGCCAGTCCGACTTCCGGCCCAAGAACGGCCGCCACGCCTGGGTCTGGCACGACTGCCACCGGTGCGTGTCCCCTGTGGGGCTCCTGCTGCCAGGGGCAGGTGACAAATGGCTTCTGTTCCCCTCGGTTTGGGGCTTGGAAGCAGTGTTCGCTGAATTTTGAGAATTCTTCATTCAATCCTGAAGCGGTTCAGTTCTGAGTTAGGCGCTGTCTGTGCCTTGCTCTGAGCTGAGCTTTGCAGATGGGACCTGTTGGGTCTCAGTTCCAGGATTGGGATGGGCTTTCCCAGGTGCCATTTGTGGGGTTTTCGTAGGAATTAGGGCTCCAGTCCATGCCCATGAGGGGAATTCTCTGTGTCCAAAACCAGCCCTTGGCACTGGAGAGGAGGGAAAGAGCAATTCTCTCTGTCTGAGCTGTGGGAA
>NC_031790.1:2271939-2287273 GCF_001522545.3 Parus major
GTGGGAATTCTGCACCCACCACATGCCAATTACCTGAGCAGTTTCTCACCTTTGGGAAAAGGACCCAAAAATGCTACAATTCTGTATTTTTTATGCATCTCAACCCCACTAAAACTGTCAGCAGCTGGGAGGTGGTTTTGTGCTTATTTTTGACAAAATTTGTCCTATAAATATATCATTTTTCAAAGAATTAAGACAGTTTTGGGTAAGTTGGGGGTGGAAAAGGGAGCTGGAGGCCATCCAGGTGCTTTGCTGTGAAATAAGGGCTGGTACAAGGTGGATTTTTCCCTAATTTGATATAAAAGGCAGTGAAATAACTCCGTGCACAGCTCACATCCTGTTGAAAAAAACTGGGGAAACACCAGAGTAGTCAAATTTAAATCTAAGAGTTCTTTATAATAAGAGTTCTTTATAATATGAATTTATACAATTCAATTTCTTTAATATAAGAAATCTAAAGAGTTCTTCATAAAGAACTTTATAAATTCTTAAAAATTCTTTATAATATTTCCCAAAGAGCTGAAAGGCACAGGTAGCACTGAAAAGGGGGAACTGGAGCAGTTTTGGATACCATGGAAGGGAGGAGGGGTGGGAAAGGGTGAGGAAGAGGCCATCCCTGCTCCAAACTGGATCCAGTTTAGATGGACAGGGATGAACTCAATCCCTCTTCAATCTTTCCAGTCTGAAGAGCAGAGTGTAAACAGCCCAGGGAGTGACTCAGGCATAGCTCAGAAACTGAGTCAGGCTCCAGAAGCTCCAACTCATATCAAATTCCTTGATTTGAGCCAAATCTTGCCTCAAATCAACAGCCCAGCCTCAGCCTTGGGCCTCTGCTTTGCCTCCTGCCCTGGGAGCTCCTGTTTGGATGTGAAAGTAGAATAAAAATGGGGAAAACCCCGAGCAGGGAGTGAAAAAATATTTCGTTCTGGCACATGGCAACTTCTGGGGTGTTTTTTTTTTGTTTTGTTTTTTGGTTTTTTTTTTAGTGAGGTGAAAAGCAGGAAAAAAATCCTCCCCTTCCCTCTTTGCTCCTCCCCCATCTGTAAATCCATGAGCAATGGTGGTGATTGGAAATGTTTAAGCCGTGATTATTTTTGCAGCTGGAAAGGCGTGGATTTATGCCCTTTTTTCTTCTTTTTTTTCCCTTAAATTCTTAACTGGTTCTGAGTTAGGCGCTGTCTGTGCCTCACTCTGAGCTGAGCTTTGCAGATGGGCCCTGCTGGGTCTCAGAGCAGGGTTCCAGGGCTGGGATGAGCATTCCCAAAGCTGGGATAGACATTCCCAAAGCTGGGATGGGCATTCCCAGGGCTGGGATTCCCATTTTCAAAGCCAGGGGGACACAGAGTGGCCTCAGGTCCCAATCCAGTTGTTTCCCTGTTCCCTCACACCCTGGATTTGCTCCTGATTCCAAAGTCAGGCTCAAATCCAAGGTATTGCAGCAGCATCACCCACCCTGCCGTGCCCAGCCCTGACCACGTGGAGCCACAGCTGGGCTTTAATCCAGCATTTCCGGCTCGTTCCCACTCCATAAATCCCATGGAATCCAGCTGGACTACAGCTCATCTTACTTCTCTGCTGAGCCAGCAGTGGGGCTTAAAAATCCCAATGTACCCCGAGTCCAAAGTCACCCAAACCCTACTGGGGTCTGACTTTGCTAATCGGGGATCTAAACACAGACTCCAGGCTCTCTCCTGGCTTTTGCTGTGCCCAGCAGTGCTGGAATGTTCTCCAGGCAGGGCTGACACCGACACATCCCAGTTTAAAACCAGGAAATGTCTCCTGGGTGAAAATCCAGCTCTGGGCTGGGTGAGAGAAGCTGCTCCAGCTGTTGTTTTTTGCTGCTAAATTCACATTTTGCTGCTTAAAAATTAATCAAAGCAGCCTGGAGCTGGACTGGGCACAGCCAGTGTGGAATATTCCTGGGAAATGATGGGGTTGCTCCAAGGGATGATTTTTTGGTGGATTTTTTTCCCTTCCTGCCACTATAAAACACTGTGATCTCAGAAAAGCTGGAGCAAGGCACTTAATGAGAGTCCCAGGTCAGGTTGAACAGGGCTTGGAGCAACCTGGAACAGTGGGAATTGTCCCTGCCATGGACATGGATGGAACAAAATGATCCTTAAATTCCTCCCCACACAACCAGTCTGGAATTCCATGTAAATAAATCCCAGGAGGCAGCAGGACGGGTGATGGAGCCACACAGGACCATCCCCCGTTCCTGGCCGGAGTTGTCCCACTCAAGCAGCTCCACTCGGCCCTTCAGCCCTGGCAATTAAAGTAAAATTAATTTCAGGGGTAAATTAATTATCCCTCAGGATAATTGTCCCTGTCTGTCCCCACAGGCACTACCACAGCATGGAGGTGTTCACCCACTACGACCTCCTGAACCTCAACGGCACCAAGGTGGCTGAGGGCCACAAGGCCAGCTTCTGCCTGGAGGACACAGAATGTGAGGCAGGTCTGTGCCACAGCCCCATCCTGGGAATCTCGTCCTCTTCCCAAGCAGGGAAAGGATCCCAAACGCTGAACCAGGGATGGATGGATGGATGGATGGATGGATGGATGGATGGATGGACGGACGGACGGATGGATGGATGGATGGATGGATGGATGGATGGATGGATGGATGGATGGGCAAGATGGAATGGGAACCCCAGGTCCTCGATTCTCTTTTCCACCCTCAGTTCCCTCCGTCCCAACTCTGAGCTGCTCCAAAACCCCAAACTGAGCATTTTCTTCTCCCTACCAAGTGAGGAATTCCAAAAGAAGCCTCCAGCTGCTGGGCTTGGAAGGTGACAGCTCCTTAAATCTCACCCAAAACACCACACCTGGCATTTATCGCTATCCATGGGGAACAACCAGGAATTTTCTGGGAATTCTGCTGCAGATTTAACACTTTTTGCCTTCGTTCTCCTCCTTTAGATGTGCAGAAACAGTACGAGTGTGCTAATTTTGGGGAGCAGGGGATCACTGTTGGCTGCTGGGACGTTTATCGGCACGACATCGACTGCCAGTGGATCGACATCACCGATGTCCCCCCCGGGGATTACCTCTTCCAGGTGGGAGAAACAGCATTGGTGACACTCCTACTGCTCTTACCTTACCAATCATACCCAGAATTTACCCAGTTTGCTCATCTAACACCTCCAGCTTCTGTTTATAAATGGATTATATTCCCAGATACCTCAAAGATAAAGGATTATCCACCAGGATAATCAATGCAAGCTCCCAAGGGGTAAAATGAGGGTCCATGAGCACAGTTTGGAGATTAGTCTTTAAAAAATCCAGGTCCAGCTAATTCTGGATAGGCCCAGCCCAGCTGATGTTGTTGGCAGTGTTGTCACATTCCCAAAGCACAGCATCCCTCTTTGGAGCTGGTTGGAAGCAACATTTCCTGAATTTTGGGATTAAACGGTGCCATTTGTGGGGTTTTCGTAGGAATTAGGGCTCCAGTCTCCAGTCCATGCCCATGGGGGGAATTCTCTGTGTCCAAAACCAGCCCTTGGCACTGGAGAGGAGGGAAAGAGCAATTCTCTCTGTCTGAGCTGTGGGAAGTGGAAAATGGGGATTTGGAGGGAGATTTGGGGGCATGGGGGAAGTGTGGCTGTGGTGAATTAGAGATGGAGGAGTTCTGCTGGGAGGAAAGGCTGAGGGAAGTGGGAATGTTCCCCTGGAGAAGGGAAAGCTCCAGGGAGAGCTCAGAGCCCCTTGCAGGGCCTGAAGGGGCTCCAGGAGAGCTGGAGAGGGGCTGGGGACAAGGGATGGAGGGACAGGACACAGGGAATGGCTCCCACTGGGAAAGGGGAGATTTGGGTGGGATATTAGGAAGGAATTCCTGGCTGTGAGAGTGGGAAAGAGCTGGGATGGAATTCCCAGAGAAGCTGTGGCTGCCCCTGGATCCCTGGAAGTGCCCGAGGCCAGGCTGGAGCAGCCTGGGACAGGGGGAGGTGTCCCTGCCATGGCAGGGGTGGCCCTGGATGGGATTTCAATCCCTTCCAACCCAAACCATTCCAGGATTCCCTGAGGCTCCATTCCCTGATCTGGCTTTATTTGAGTCATCTCACTCTCTTTCCAAAATAAGTTGTATTTTCATCTCCTGCTATTAAAATACTATAAAAACCCAAACTGATTCTTCCTCCTGCCAAATCCCCTTTTCAACAACCCCACCCTCATCCCTCCCAGGTCGTGATCAACCCCAACTACGAGGTGGCAGAGTCAGATTATTCCAACAATGTCATGAAATGCCGGAGCCGCTACGACGGGCAGCGCATCTGGATGTACAACTGCCACATAGGTGAGGGTTGGGAATCCTCCAGGGATGCTCCAAGGATTCCTCTTACACCAGGAATTCAATGTTTCCCCCTCATGAAAAGCTCTGGTGCAATCCCAGTGCTGGAACAATCGGCCTGGGAAATTCCTTCTTCTCAAAAATCAAATTATTTTGCCAAGCTGGGATCTCTTTGGATCACAAAGCTTCTCTTGGAAAACGAACAAAGCCTGGAAAAGAGCCCGCTGTGCCAGGCAGGAATTAAAATGTCCTTGGAATGTCAGGGAAATCTCTTGTTTTCTTGGAAAAATTGTAAAATATTCTCATATTTTTGGCCATGGAAATATCAAAACCAAACTAATTTAGATTTGGCTTGGTTCATTATCAAAACCATTTTTAATGGAATCAACTTGGAGGCTTTTTAGGACTGGTTTTACCACAGAAAATGAATTAACACAACTCCCAGCTCAAAATAAAGCTGCCTCTGAAAATTTCCTTCTTCAAGGAATGTTCTTCCTAGGGGAAAAAAAACCCAAAAACACTTAACCACTGATTTTTCTCATTATTTTGTTGGGATTTTAGCAGAAAATTCTCGTCTTGTGTGTCACATCTCAGACTGTGGCCTAGCTGAGTGAAGTGAAAGCCCATTGCAGCTGTTGCGTGGGTTCTGCAGCTGAGCCAGGAGATATTTGTAATTAAAAACAAAAGGTTGAACTTACCTTTTGTCCTAATTCGAGAGAAAGGAGGGTTTGGTTCTGGTTCTGAGCAAACCAATGATTTGGTTACAAATTGAGCCCTCACAGGCCTCACTAGGCCTCGCTTTAGTTCTGTGGTTTTAGGCACCAAAGTGGTGAAATTTGGGGATCTTGGTCTTGCAAATCTGCAAAAAATCCCAACCCAGCCCTGCTGGGGCCTCCAGGCTGTGTCAGGCAGGGCAGGATTGAATTAAATTCATTTAATTACCCCAAACCTTTAAGGCCTTCATTTCCAGGGCGCTGGTTCCACCCAATCCCCGTGTTCCTGAGTGTTCTCCCTGTGCTTTCCCATATTCTCAAGTGCTTTCCCATGGTCTCCTGGTGTTCCCAAGTGTTTTCCTCATGCTTTCCCAGTGTTCCCAAGTGTTTTTCCCTGCTTCTGTGTTCTCCTAGTATTCCCAAGTGCTTTTCCCTGTACTTTCCACGTTCCAAAGTTATTTTCCCTGCTCACCCTGTGCTTTCCCAGTGTTCCAAATTTTTTTCCTGTGCTCTCCCAGTGTTCCCGGGTGTCTTCCTGTGCTCTCCCCATGTTCCCAACTGTTTTCCTGTGCTCTCCTGGTGTTCCAGAGTGTTTTTCCCTCTCCCAGTGTTCCCAAGTGTTTTCCCCATGCCCTCCTGATGTTCCTGAATGTTTTTCCCATGCTTTCCCGATGTTCCTGAGCTCTCCATGTTCCCGAGTTTTTCCTACTCCAGCTCACACCATACTCTCCCTGTGGCCTCTCCAGGTGGTTCCTTCAGTGAGGAGACGGAGCAAAAGTTCGACCACTTCAGGGGACTCACAAATAACAACGTGTCAGCCCGGTAGAATTCCCACTAATTTAAGGAAGCCAGGACTCCTGCTCCGGCCCTTCCCGAACCACTGCACCCCCAGGAAATCAAGCCTCACTCAAACTCTGAATTTCAGGTGAATCATTCCTGAAGAAGCCTCTCCCTTCCCAGTTTTTTAGGTGCTCCTGCAATTCCAGCCCCGCTCCTGGTGGGAGCTTCCAGCTCTCCTCAGCTCCAGCTCTTCACCATTCCAAAGATTTCTCCTGCACTTTGCAGCACTCCTCGCCTCAGGCTGGGTGCCAGCCACCCAAAATTGCCTTTATCCTTCATTTCCAAGGTGTTAGTTGGGAATTTTCAGCTCTTTTCCACTCCCAATGCCTCTGCTCGTGCTGGTGCTTCCTGTGCTCAGCTCTGACTCCAGCTCAGCAAGGAAATACAAGAAAAGGACGAAGAAAAAAGGTAAAAATGAAAAAAAAGGAGCAGCTTTTTGCGAGCAGAACAGTGTAAAGCTGAATTTAATACTGCAGTGAAACACTTGGATCCAACAACCGCCACTCCGGAGGGGAGCAAACGCAGAACATGGAATTTCGCATGGAATTTCACATGGAGCCAAAGCTCCCCGAAGCGAGCCCTCAGCACCCAGAACTCAGCAGATTCCGAGGGATGAGGCCTCTGGGCTGGAAATTCCCATCCCAACAGGTGCTGTGCCCATCCAGGAATCGCCTCCTGCTGGGATACTCCATTTCATTTTTTAAAGGATGAATTAGCCAGGGTGTCGTATACTTGTGCACCTTGCAGAGGGAATTCCTGGCTCTCATGCCCAGGGATCTGCTCCTGAGGGAATTCCCAGTGCTCCTCTGTTTGTTTGAGGACACACTTTGCTACAGAGCTCCAATAAAAACCTTTTCCCTGGAAAAAAAACCAACCAAAAATCCCTTCAGAAGCCCTTGGTGTATTTCTCTTCACAATTCCTGGAAGTTTGGGGATTTTCCCCCTTTTCTCCAACCAAAATCATCTGGAATTCCAGCTGATTCCACAGGGAATTCCAACTGGCTGCAAACTTTCCCAAAACCCCACCTCACAGGGATTGTTGTGAGGCTTAAAAATGCAGAAATATTTGGAGGTTTTGTCATTTCTCTGCGGTGCAGAGGGCAGCTGGCAATGGGTTTTAACCTCCTGGCCATCAGAAAATTCCATTTTTCCCTCAGAATTCCAGACTGGAGCGCAAGCAGAGCCTGGATGGGGTTGGAAGCTCATTTTAAACCCAGCTCTGGGCACATCAGCACAGACAAATTCTGGAGTTTTTTCTTCCCCCAAATGAGCAGATCCCAACTTTCCTCACCAACGGGGAAGTTCAGGCTCTTGAAACTCTGTAAATCAAGAAAAAATTCCCAAAAACTTGGATTCACTGCCTGTCAATTCTCTGGGATATCCGAACAGCAACGCTACAACAAACATGGAACAGATTTTTGAACTCCTGCCCTTGCTTAGAGTTGAATTTTGGCCAAAAAAATTTTAATTTTCTTACTCTTAATGCCTTTGTTTTGTTTTTTGGGTTTTTTTTTTTTGAAAACAGAGCAGGAATAAGGAATAAATAAACCACCTCATTCCTGAACAAGAAACCTTTCGCATTCCCAACTTTTCCAAGCCGGTGCCGATCCATAAAGGAAGAGCCCTGTGGCACTGCCTGTTCTGCATGCATTTAATAGCGCAGCCATGCTCATCTTTACAGCCTTTTTTGGGTTTTTTCTTTGGATTATTCCTCCTGATCCAAAGATTCTGGTTGGAAAACTTCAGTCCCTGCGGCTTCCTGCTGCCTCTGCTTCCAGCCCAGGGCGTGGGACACGAGTCTCCTGGCCACGGCCGTGTCCGTCTGCGGCCTCTCTTTTCCCAGATGGAGAAGTTCTGGGGAAAAACGGGAAAAATTTATCCAGCTGGGCCTTGGTCAGGGAGAAATTTGTGGTTAAATTGTAAAAATCAGGTTTTTTTTCTTGCTGTTTTATTTGTTTATCAACATCAAATCTTTCTGTCTCTGTGAATAAATTGTTGGGTTTTTTTTTCCAGGAAGGTGGAATTGATGTTTTGCGGTGTAATTGTTTGGTCGCCATAAAGTTTCAGGTCTTTTCTGCTGTGTGGAAAATTGTTGCCCACCCACTTCCAGGAATTATTCCTGTAAAAACTCCCAACATCCCATCCCTGTGAGAAACCCAGGCAATTTATCCATTTATCCATAAAGCTTGATCCGAAATTGAAACTCCTCAAAACCAGCTGCTGAAATCATTGGAAAACAGCAAGGAAAAAAAAAAAATCTGCATTTTAAATTATATTTAAGTATTTCAGATAACTTGGGAATCCCCTTGGTCAGTGCCTTCCATTTTTTTTGGATTGCTGCAATTCCATCTACAAGGGATAAATTAATAATTAACAGTAATCTGGATTTGGGGGGGTTCTGCTTGTTTTTACAGAAGTTTCATTCATTAAAAAAAACCTAAAAAATTTAAAAAGAGACACTGTCAGCTAATTAAAATCCAAATTTGTATTTGGAAAAAAAATCTATTGAAACTGGATACCAACAGAATTTATGTTTAATTCTTATATTTAATTCTTACCTTTAATTTAACCAGATTCAGAAGAGAGAATAAATGAAAAAAACAGATGAAGGGGAGATGCAAATAAAGCAAATTTTTGGATGTTTCCTTTCCATCCAGCAGTGCTGCAAACTGGGGAATTTGTGACAGTGTCCCTTGAAAGGGTTAAAATTGGAATTGATTCTGACTGCAGCAAGCTGGAAAATCCCAGGAATTGTTGGTTCAGGGTCTCTGCTGCTGCTGAGGTTCGTGGCTTTGCTTTCCTGTGGCAACTGGACCTGATCAATCTGATTGAAAGGCAATGAAATCAATCAATCAATCAATCAATCAATCATTGGTAATCAATCAACTGCTATTCACGGCTCAGCTTCACCATTTCTCCTTCCTAAATAAAATTATGCCAACCACAAGATCGGGTTTGTCTCCTTTGGATGGTGCAGGGGGAGAGGGAAGAGAAAATTCCTGGGAAATTCGAAAAAAATCCCCATTCTAGCATGGCCCTTCCAATTCCCCAAATCAGCAGCATATTACACCCCAAAAAAAAAAAATTAAAAAAAAATTCAATCTGAATTCCAGCAAAATTCCACAGCCGAGAGATCCATCAGAAACCCAAGAAAGCAGAAAAATATGAATTATGAATTTGGATATGAATTTGTCATCTGTGCCCGTCAGGACTGGGAAAGCAAAGGAATGGGGGATGGATTTTAGGGAATTTGGCCTTACTTGGTCTCTGCAGGGCCTTGATCTTGGATTGTTTGGTGGCGTGGATCAGGGGCCGGATCTTCAGGCAGGGATAACGGCGGCCCAGGGCTTGGGATGCTGCAAGGAACAGGAAAAGCTGGGATTAATCCCCCAAAAAAATCAAATTGTGGTGCAAGAACGCTCAGTAATTCCAGTGTTTGCTCAAAAGTTGGATTAAAGCAGCTGAAGTCATGCTGGGCACCTCAGGAAAAATCCAAAAAATAGAAAAAATTGTTCTTTTAAAAGAGTCTTGGCACTTTTAGAGGAAATCCCAAAAAACAGAGCAGAAGCTGTTGGGATACAGGAGGATGGAAACCCCTCCAGGGCTGGCTCTGAGCTGAATTTGGGGTGTTTATTCCTCAAAAAAAATGAGTTTGCCCAGAGTTTTGGTGCCATCCCACTCCCAATGTCCCTGGGAGGTGACTGGATGCTTGTAGGATTTTTTTTTCTGGTTATAAAAGCCAAATAATGGGAAAAAATAAGTGGAAAAAACAGTTTATTATCATTATTTGTAATGTCTAAGAGTGCATCCAGGTACATCCAAGGCAATTAAATTTAAAACAAAAAAAATTTAATTCAAAAATTTAGAAGTTTTCCCATCCTGGAGATTTCAGCTTCCCAAAACCTTTCCAGGATGGAAAGGAACAGGAAAAAAAAAATGGGAGAAGCCAAACAAAATCCCTCTGCAAACTCAGTTCTGAGCATTGAGAAGGGGCTGGGAGCTCTGGGATACCTCAATCCCACCCCAAATACCTGTGGAGAGGCTGGAAAAGATTCCCAGGGCGTGGGTATCATCCACCCACTGGATTTTGAAGCCGCTCTCGCTGCAAGAAACAAGAATAATTTGAATTAATGTCAAGAAAAACGAAGCCCCAGTAAAACCCAGCAGCCCCAGGAAAGGTTTTCAGTGTTTTATGGGGACAGCTGGTGTTTTCCAAAGCATTATTCCCATTTTAAATGGGGGAAAAGGGCAGGAAAAAGGACATTAAATGTGCCCTTTTCAATGCCACAATGTGAAATTACCCCAAAATTCTCCTTTTCCTTCCAAACCTAACCAGGGTTTCAGGGATTGGCTTCCAGCACCAAAATATTGTCATTTTTGAAGTGTTTCCCAGGCAGAACAATAAACAACAAGGGATTTATGAAGTGGGTTTGGGGTCAAAAATCATATAAAGGGTCAGCGGAAAATGGGAATTTGGCACCAGGAATTCAAAGCTTTCCTGCAGCACAAGAATTCGGATCCACTGTTCCGCTGGATCCATCCTTTTCCAGCTCTGTTTCTCTCTCAGAGAATGGGAAAATAAATGTGAGGAAGCATCCCCAGTACAGGAAGAAATATTTAAAATACAGTTTTAAGGAATGATTTAAAGAGAAATTTAAACCAGAATTTATTTGGTTTAATTTAAGGGATTTGTAGAGGGAATTTTTATATCAAATCCAGGAATTATCCCGAGAGAGGGGAAGGAAAACAGGGGAAGAACTCAGACCTGGACCCAGCTCTGCTCTCACCAAAGAATTATTTAAAACATCATTTTAAATAATAATATAATTTAAGAATGTAATTATTTGGTTTAATTGAAGAGATCTGTAGAGGGAATTTACATATTTAATCCAGGAATTATCCCAGGAGAGGAGGAGGATGGAGGAAGGGAGGGAGGAAAACAGGGGAGGAACTCAGAGCTGGACCCAGCTCTGGCCTCACAGATGAATTATTTTAAATATAGTTTTAAATAATAATTTAAATATAATTTTTAAATGTAATTATTTGGTTTAATTGAAGAGATCTGTAGAGGAAATTTCCATATCTAATCCAGGAATTATCCCAGGAGAGGAAAACAGGGAAAGGTGCCTTTTACAGGAGTGAGAGGAACTCAGAGCTGGGCCCAGCCCTGCCCTCACTGACCTTGGTTCTGCTCCTGCCTCCAATCCAACCTCATTCCCTGGATTTCCCAGTTTTATCCCCAGGATGGAGCCCTTTTCCTTGGAAACTCTGATGGTTTCACTCAGGAACCACAAAAACGTCTACAAAGCACCTGGGTGAAGCCAGGCCGGGCCTGGCTGTGAATACCAGGGGGTTAAAGTCAGGCTTTAAACCTGGCCTAAACTGCAGGAACAGCCCCTCTGAGGCACATCAGGAGGGGAAGGAGAAACTTAAATCCCAGATTTTGTTGCCAATCCCAGGCTGACTCTGCTCCCTGGCCTGCTGAGGCTCCCGGGGCGTCACTCACTGGAAATCAGAGAATATTCCCATCAGATCCTCGGTTCTCAGGGATGAGGGGAAGTCGTAGATCTCAGTGACATGGCCCAAGTCCCCCTCGCAGACCTGGGCCTCTCCGTAGCCGCAATAATCCACGCTGATCCTCTCGATGCTGATGTCCTTCACTGTCAAATTCCCAACAATCTGGGGAGGATCCAAAGAAGGAATTAAAAATTAAAGCAATGAGCCAGGGTTGAGTTTCACCCCCTGAGGGCCCAATCCTCACCTCGGCCACTCCAACCCTGCTCTGCACCACCCAGGACGTGCAATCTCCTCCCAGGCACTGATTCCTTCCCCTCTTTTCCCGATTTTTCCTCCAATCACCTCTGCCAGGAGCTCTGCTGTGCAGTCATCCTCGAGGCCGCTCTGCCTCGTCCCCTCTCTGTCCCCTGCAGCCAAATCCAGGCCCTTCCACAGTGCCTCGGCCACATCCGAGTGCTCCTTGTCCTCCTCCTCCTCCATCCTGCCTCGGATCTGCGCTGGAGCGCCGGCATCGCCGCCACAGGACGGCTCGGGAGCAGCCGGAGCCTCACGTGGGCCTCCCACAACGTTCTGGAACGCTGGAAGTTCTGGAACATTCTGGAGACGTTTCTGCTCCCCCTGGGCAGTGCCAGGGCTCTCCAGCGTGGAAAAGCTCCGGCCTCCGTCCTTGGTGTTTCTGGAATCCCGGTCTCCAGGGGGGGATTCGTTCCTGCCGCTCTCCAGGCTCTGGATTTCCAGCACCGGGGACTCTGCCGCTCTGAAAACCTCTGTGTGGCTGACACCGTGGTTTTCCAAAGGGAAGGAGCCTTTCCCGTGCTCCGACCCTCTGGAATCGCAGCTCTGAGGGTTTTCCTCTTGGAATTCGCTGCCTTCTGGAATGACTGCATTGGCACGGCCTGGCTCTCGCTCTTTGGGTGGGTGTTTGTTGTGTCCAGAAGACGGGGAATGGGAACAGTCTTTATCCCGACATTCCTGCTCGCAGGAATCCTTGCTATTCCCTAGGGATGCCTCCTCTTCCTCACACAGAGGATGCTCAGCACCATCTTTTTCTGGAACATTCTCCTCCTCAGGCTCCTGCTGCTTCCCGGGGCTGCCTCCATCCTTGCCTGCCTCCTGCTGGGCATCCCCGATGGAATTTTTGGGGAAGTTTTCACCTCCTGGAGCGGCGTCCCCATCCTGCTCCACCCCGGGGCTCTCCCGCTCCCTCCAATTCGCCTTTTTCCGGATCCCTTTGGGCACGTACAGGGCTTTGTCTGGCTTCCTCCTGGTCGGCCTGGTGATCCTGCCCGAGCCCACAGCAGCACGGGAATTGTCACCATGGGTGTCCCCGGGGTGGCGCGGCCGGGCCCCCCGCCCCCCCCGGCCCCAGGGCTGCACTGGCCGCTGCGGCCGAGGGTTGGCCCCAGGTTTTTGGTCGCTCGTGGTCTCGTTGGGAAGCCTGGGAAGGAGGGGATGAGGAGAGGTGAGCGGAGGAACCCCAGGAATGGGGGGTGGAAAAGGAGGAGAAGCATCAAATTCACAAAGGGAATTTGTTCTGTAGGTCTGGGAAGTGCCGTCGGTATTGGAGACCTTAAATAGGAAACGGTGACTTCGTGCTTGATGCAAGGGCTGGGAGAGCTGGGAATGTTCACCTGGAGAAGGGAAAGCTCCAGGGAGAGCTCAGAGCCCCTGCCAGAGCCGAAAGGGGCTCCAGGACAGCTGGAGAGGGGCTGGGGACAAGGGATGGAGGGACAGGACACAGGGAATGGCTCCCACTGCCAGAGGGCAGAGATGGATGGGATATTGGGAAGGAATTCCTGGCTGGGATGAAATTCCCAGAGCATCTGGAAGTGCCCAAGGCCAGGCTGGACAGGGCCTGAAACAGCCTGGGGCAGTGGGAGGTGTCCCCAGAAGGTGACAAAGGGTGGCACTGGGAGTTTTGGGTCCCTCCCAAACCATTCCAGGATTCCATGGCCGTTGTCAGCCCCAAGGCAGGGGAGCACAGCTCACCTGACTGCCGAGTGACAAATGACTGTCCTCCTCCTCCAGCCCTCTCCCACCGAGAAGCTGCTCAACAATTCCATGTTTTCCACGGTCCGATGGATCAGGTACCTGAGGCGGCTGGGCAGGGGCGGGAACAGGAGCACCCTGAAAGGAGACACGGCTCAGGGCATCAGAAATGTGCAGAAGGGATGGGAATGATGGAAAAATCAAACAACCTTGTCCTCAAGTCATTCCCAGCATGGGATTTAAATCAGAAAAAACAGCCGAGCAGGATTTGATGGTATTGAAGAGCACAAATCCCTTCCCAGATTTGCAGCCAGACACATTTTACACATAAAACAGAGCAAAGGGAGGCTGGGAATGCCTGACCCCAAGGCCTGGACTCGCATTCCTGCTGTATCCATATGGGAAAGGCTGGGAAGCACCAGCAGAAAGCTGCTACTGATCCCCTTCCTCCAGTCCCACTCCAGAAACCAGGAATAACCCAAGACGGGATAAACAAACCCCACATTCAGTGTCACTGCTGTCATTTGTCCCCGAGTGTTTGACAACTGCACAGGGAATTCCTCTGCCAAATGTTTTATAATAAAATAAAAAAGCACTGAAACAAATACTGATGGTCACAGCGAGCTGGCAGGGAGCTGAGCTCAGCACTGCCCCTGCTCCTGCCCAGCACCCCAGGGTCAGCTCCTGGGCTGGGAGCAGATCCAGGTGGAACCAGGCTGAGCAGTAAAAGCCATAAAACTCTGCCTGAAGGTGTGACTGGAAGAAGGGATCCCACACCAAGCCCAGCACAGGGAGCTCCCCAGGCAGATCCCAAATGCTGCTGCTTTCACCCCAGGAAAACGAAGCAAAGCCTGAGCCGCAGTCCCAGCATGTCCCTGCAGCTCCCAGGGGCTCCCCCCAGGCCAGGACCCACCGCTGGTGCTGCCCCTGCAGCAGGAACTGCTCCAGCTCCTCCACGATCCTGCCCACAAACTCATCCTCGCTGGGAGACAGGAAAACACCGTCCATGGAGAGCAGCGGGGAGCCTGGAGGGGCACAGGGACACTCCTGGGGGACAGGGACACACGTGGAGGGGACAGGGACACACGTGGAGGGGACAGGGACACACCTGGAGGGGACAGGGACACACCTGGAGGGCACAGGGACACTCCTGGGGGACAGGGACATACGTGGAGGGGACAGGGACACACGTGGAGGGGACAGGGACACATTTGGGAGGACAGGGACACTCCTGGGGGACAGGGACACACGTGGAGGGGACAGGGACACACCTGGGGGACAGGGACACACCTGGAGGGGACAGGGACACTCCTGGGGGACAGGGACACACCTGGAGGGGACAGGGACACACCTGGNCAGGGACACACCTGGGGGACAGGGACACACCTGGAGGGGACAGGGACACTCCTGGGGGACAGGGACACACCTGGAGGGGACAGGGACACACCTGGAGGGGACAGGGACACACCTGGAGGGGACAGGGACACATTTGGGAGGACAGGGACACTCCTGGGGGGATTAGGGACACTCCTGGGGAGACAGAGACACACGTGGCGGGGACAGTGGCAAATTTGCGGGGCACAGGGACACACCTGGGGGGAACAGGGACACACCTGGGGGGAACAGGGACACACGTGATGGGGACAGGGACACACTTGGTGGGGACAGGGACACACGCGGGACAGCCGCAAACCCCCGCCCATGGATGCCCAGCGCCCCCTACAAATCTCACCCGCTCCCCCGTGCTGGCCCCGTGTGCACCTCGTTATCCCCCATCCCAAAATCCCCCATCCCCAGCCATCCCCAAATCTCCCTGTCCTGCCCATTCCCAGCTTCTCTGCACCCCTCTATCCCCCTTCCCTGGGCACCCCCATCCCGATCTCTGTATCCCCTCTCTTCCCGCTGCCCCCCCAGCGCCACGTGCCGCCTCCAGTCCCCATCATCATCATCATCATCATTATCATCACTGCCCCCACCCCCAAGGCCC
>NC_031790.1:2287494-2293697 GCF_001522545.3 Parus major
ATCCCGGCTCCTCCTCCTCGATCCCGGCTCCTCCCGCTCTGTCCTGGATCGTCCCGCCCCGTTCCAGCTCTTCCCTTACTGTTCCGGAGCTTTTCCGTCCCACTCCCGCTCGCTCTGGGCTCCTCTCGCCCTGTCCTGGCTTTTCTCCCCCATCCTGGTTCTTCCTGCTCGATCCCTGTTCTTCCCGCTCGCTCCCGGTTCTGTCCCGCTCGATCCCGGTTCTGTCCTGCTCGATCCCGGTTCTGTCCTGCTCGATCCCGGTTCTGTCCTGCTCGATCCCGGTTCTTCCCGCTCGATCCCGGTTCTGTCCCGCTCGATCCCGGTTCTGTCCCGCTCGATCCCGGTTCATTCTGTTCGATCCCTGTTCTTCCCGCTCGCTCCCGGTTCTCGTTCCCCGTCCCAGCTCCATCCGAGCCATCCCCACGCCGGTGCCGGCCGGAGCTCCTGGCCCTGCTTTCTCCCGACCCTCCCAGTCCTGCTCCAGCGCCGCTCTCCCCGTTCCGCTCCAGAATCGCCGCCGAGATCGAGGCAGCCGGGGCTGATTTCACCCTGCCTGGAGCTGCTTCCCTGGAAAACCATCCCGGCCTCGGCTTCCCTGGGAAACCATCCCGGCCTCGGCTTCCCTGGGAAACCATCCCGGCCTCGGCTTTCCCGGGAAACCATCCCCAGGGAAACAATTTCCCTGATGAGAGGAGCAGCTTTCCAGCCTGGAAGCAACCAGGCACCAACCCCCCGCAGCCACATCCCGTCTCTCTCCCCTGTGCTCATTTTCCCCTTTCCTCTGTTTAAATCCATTCCTCCTAAAATTCCTGATTTTTTCTTGCTGAAAAATCGCTTTAAGGACAGCAGTCATTCCCTATCCCAGGCTGTTCCCTTGCAATTCCAGCTGGGAAATTCCACATCTGCACAAATCACCTGTGCAGGGTTAATTCCCACAGTCTCCCAGCCTAACACATTAAAATCATGGAATCGTTTGTGTTAGGAGGAACCTCAATTTTTTTCCCCTCTAGCTGCTGAATTCCACGTGGATTTGATGCTTTTCCTCCTTTCCCTCTTTTGCAAATATCTCCTTACTCTGGTCCCTCTGCTCCTCACCCCAAAATCCCAAAACCTGTCCCCAGGTCGCCCCTGGCACCTCCAGAGCTCTGGGAAGTGACCTGGGTTTTTTTTTTAAGATTACAGAGCAGGGTCAGGCACAAATCCTTTCCCAATCCCTCCTCTGGCATCATATGGAATAATTTCACTCACCTGAGTGTGGAATTTGGGATGGGAGAAGGAAGAAGAGGAGGAGGAAAAGGAGGAATTCCTGTGCAGGAAAAAACAGGAAAAGGAGCCGCATTCTGCAGCCAGGAAAAGAAGGAACAGTTTGCAGCCATTTCCCAGTCTGCCCACAGGAATATCTGGGATTTATTTCTTCCCCTGCCAGGGTTGGGCTCTGCCACCACCTTGTCCCTTCTGCTGCCAGGCCCGGGGGACTGGAAAGAGTTGCTGCAGGAAAATGCAACAATCACGAAATTAATTTAATGAATGTTTAATTCATTAAATTAAACAATTCAATTATGAAATACGGGTAATAATAGGACACAAAAAAGGGTCACTTCAGCCTCTTTGTTCAGGGGCACCACAGACACACCGAGCTGGCTGTTTTCCTCCAATCCCTTTCCAAACCATACTGGATAAAGCCCCAGAATTTTGCCACAAGTACCAGGAAACTCTTCCAAAACAGTTTTGGGAAAAGTTGGGCACTCCAGTTCCCTCCTGCGGCCAAGGCAGGAGCTCCAAGCACCCCACAACACCCGGAGTTTAATTATAAACATTAATTATAAACATTATGGCAGCATTCAGATTAAATCAGTCACTTGAGGGGTTCCAGGCGATCGTCCCCATCTCAGACCACTATTCCCTTCTGTAAATTAGGCTTCAAAACCCCAAGATTGTTTTGGATTGACCCCAAATCCTCCTGGCTGTCCCACAGGGGGGGTGCCATGGGTGCTGTTGAGTCCTGTCAGTGCTTCCCTGGAAAAATCCCGGAGTCTGGGAGAGCTCCCACGCTGATCCCGCTGGAACTGGGCTCTGTTTCATCATTAGTGGCACTCTGTAATTAGTGCTTCCCCTGTAATTAGAACTCTCCCTGTTCACTGAGGAGGGGGAGAGGCTTTCCTGCATTACTGGAGAGCTGAGGATCCCCCTGAGGGATTCACAGGGATGAGCCGTGTTTAATCGGGCAGGGATGAAAATTCCTTCCCAAGGTCACTGCCAGGGATGGAACGGAGCACTGGGAGCAGCTCCTGACCCCTCCGGTCACATAGAAACTTCCAGAAGTCGATTGGCGAGCAAGCAGAGGTTCTGAGGAGCCTTCATCGCTGAGACCAGGCAGTTCCGGGGACAGAATGATCCGTAATGAAATGGAGGAGGAAGGGAATTAGTGGGAGAATAAAGCAAAAAGGGAAGGAAGGGCCTCACAACAGGAGGATCTGGGGAAGCAGGGTGGGCTGGAGGAGCAGAAACCTGGACAATGCCCTCTGGAGGGCTCCAACACCCTCATTCCCAAAGGTTCCAAACACCCAGGGGCTAAAATATGACTTTGACCCCTGCCCAGAGCCCTCAGCTAGGTGATCCCAGCTCGAGGAGGCTCCAAATCCATCTTGGAACAGCTCCAGACACAGCCCCAGGGCTCCAGGGAAGGTGGCCAGACCTGCAGTTCCTGAGCACAGGGAGAGCCCAGGGGAGTTATCCTGGAACATCCATTGAGCTCCTGGGGACTGGAACAGACAGGGGTGAGGCCAGGAGAGTTATCCTGGCAAATCCAGAGCCTCCTTCCCATACAGTCCACTGGCTTTCCATGGCTGGAGGTGCCACACAGCCCAGCATAGCCCCACAGAGCTCCAGGCATGATTGACCAGTTCTGCCAGCAGCCCCAGGCCAGTGTCCAGTTGGATTTGGCCAGTGCCCATCCAGCAGCCTCGGGCCAGTGGCCACAGGACAAGGGCAGTGGCCAAAGCCGCCTCTCCCTGCAGCCGTAGGGTTTTCACTTCCTGACCATGGAGGGGCTCAGGAAACTGAACCATCTCTGCTCTCTCAGCTGAAGTCACTGGTAAAGCTGAATTCCAGCCCTTCCATTTCCATCTTTTGCAGAAAGGGAGGTTTTTTCTCCATGGGTGAACTGGAGAAAGCAGCAACACAAATCCCTGCTGCCCACCCAGGCTGGGACCGAAATTCAGTTACAAAAAGACGGCTGGAGACACCTGGAAAACAACTCTGGCTATTCCACACTCGGTGATGCAATCAGGGTGAAACTTCCTCATTATCCTCAGCTCCTCAGAGAACGGGCAGTGACAGGAATGTCCCAGCTTCCCTCTCTGCTGGAGACCTTCCCACCACTCCTTTCCCACCCCAGGCTCAGTGGAAGGGCGGGGCAGTCCTCCCCGGCCAGATGGGGCTTCCGCACTCAGGAAAGGGCTCCTGACAGGGAGAGGAGCCCGGAGAAACCCTCTCTAAGGTCACCTCGTGGTTTTCCACCTGCGGCACAGCATGGGGCAGTAGCTGGGGGTGGCTGGGGGTCTCCAGAGCCCTGTGGCCGGCGGTGTCACAGAGGAAGGACACCAGCTCCTTGCTGAAGGTCACTGCTTCCATGGCACTGCCGGGGCAGAGGCGGCCCCAGCCCAGCAGGGAGGCGAAAGCGCTGCGGAATTCCACGTTGAAGGCGTAGATGATGGGGTTGAGGGCAGAGTTGGCCCAGCCCAGCCAGGTGAAGGTGCTGAGCACGGTCCTGCTGACGCACGGCAGCGCTCCCGGGCCGCCCGGCTCGGTGTCGCACAAGGGCACCAGGCAGTTGAGCACAAAGAATGGCAGCCAGCAGCACACGAAGACACCCATGATGATGGAGAGGGTCTGGAGCACCTTGGTCTCCTTCTTGAGGGAGTTTTTCGGGGAGGTTTCCCGAGGGCAGCTCCAGGCGTGTCCAGCTGGTCTCTCCAGGGAGGAGATCCCGCGGAGCTGGCGCCGGGCGATGAGGAAGAGGCGGCTGTAGGTGACCAGCATGATGGCAGCAGGGATGTAGAAGCTGATGAGGGATGAGGAGATGGCGTAGGTCCTGCTGAGGCTGGAATCACAGCTCCCCTCCTCCACAGAGCTGTTCAATCCCAGCTGCTCCCGGCTCAGGGGCTCCTTGTGCCACCGCAGCTGCACGGGGACCAAGGAGATGAGCAGGGACAGCAGCCAAGCCACCCCAATGGTGACCAAGGCCGCACGCTGTGTCACCCTCCTCTGGTGGCAGAAGGGGTCGGCGATGGCCCAGTAGCGCTCGAGGCTGATGAGGCACAGGTGGAGGATGGAGGCCGTGCAGCACATGATGTCAAAAGCCACCCAAAGGTCACAGAAAGCCCCAAAGGGCCAGGAGCCCAGCACGTCAGTGGCCGCTCTCCAGGGCATCACCAGCACGGCCAGCAGCAGGTCAGACACAGCCAAGGAGAGCACGAACAGGTTGGTGACCTTGGAGCGCAGCTGTGGGAACCTAAGCACAGCCACGCACACCAGGGCGTTCCCCAGCAGCGTGGAGAGGATGAGGAGGGCCAGGCAGGTGGCTGTCACCACACGCAGGGACAGCGGGGAGTGGCTCTGTTCGGCCCAGCTGGTTGCATTGAGCACGTCCTGCCCGGCTCCTCCTGCAGAGGGGTAAAACCCATCCATGGCTTCCCCGTTTATCCGGTCCTGCCGAGGTTTTTCATTTGCTCCATCAGCATCCAGAGCATGTTTTCCCGTTTTCCCTGCTCCCACAGCATCTCTGAAGCCCCAGCTGCAATCCAGTCCCACTGTCGTCAGCACAGGAAAAGTGCTGGTAGCTCTCAGTCCTTTCCAGGTCTCTGCTGACAGTTTGGATTTTCCCTCCGGCCTCCCACCGCTGCTCCCACACTCACCTCCGGGGCTGGGCAGCCTTTGCTGAAATCTTCCTCCCTCTCCTCTCTCCTCTTCACCTGCTGCTGATCTTGTGCCTGCTGCGGAATTCCCAGATCCCTTCCCTGGCCAGGCTGGGATTCGCTGTCGGGAGCAAGAGGGGTCTGAGCTTGCTCTGCTCCTGCAGCCGCTCCCTGCTCCCAAACCCAGATTTCCCTCTGGATTTCCCTCGGGTGGGACCTGGCTCTGCCCCTCGGAGCTGGGAGAACGTGTGGATCCACCGGGTGAGTCACTGGGAATTAGTGAGAGGGTTGAAGGGGGGAAATAATCATTCCAGTCAGATTTGAGGGTCCTCAATGCAAATGAGCACAGAAATTTATTGTGATTTCTGCATAAAAGACGCTTGATTTCCCTGCCCAGGCGCTGAGTCACAGCTCAGAGATGCCCCCAAACCAATCACTCCTCTCGGCTCTGAGCTGGTGCAAAACTGGCATTTACTGTCCACTGCAAAATTCATTCTCCAGGGAAAAAAAAAGGGAAAAAAACCCCATCTAAAAATCCTGTACAAACGTGGAAGTTTTTTACTCTGAAACTTCTGCTGAGCCCGGATCCATCACCCCGAGCCGGCTCTGCCGAGCCCGGGGAAAGCAGGACGTGTCCCTAGCCCTCCCCAACAAGCCGATACTCCCTGGAAGACACAGCCCGGGCTCGCTCCTTGTCCCCGTGTCACGGCCTTTGCCCGGTTTAATTAATTAAGCCTCATTAGTGCCGCCGCCCGCAGCGCCGCTGTTCCAGGGAGCGAGGGTAGATGGCACCAGCGGCCGGCGCATGGAGCAGCGCCTGCCCTCGGGAATTCGGGATTCCAGCAGAAAAGCACGGAGCTGGCTCAGGGCAAGGGCGAGCTGGAGAGCAGGGAAGGTTCTGGAATAAACACCGGGACAGCTCCCAGGGAATGGCACGGGCCGAGGCTGCCGGAGCTCCAGGAGTGCTGGACACCGTTCCCAGGGATGCCCAGGGTGGGATTTTGGGGCGTCTGGGTCCTTTTCCACTCAGGATATCCCTGACAGAGCTCTCCCCTCCTCTGCCCTCTGCACCCCACGGGGAGTTTTCCTCCCAGTCCCTGCTCCGGGCACAAAGATTTCCAGGATCTCAGGAACAGACAGCGGGATGCTGGCACTGCTGTCCGAGTGAGCAGTGAGGGCAGGGACCTGTGGCAGGACAGGGTGGCACTGGCTCTGTCACACACAACAGTGGTGACACTGATCTGTCCCAGCCCAGCAAGGTGGCACTGATCTGTCACACACATGACA
>NC_031790.1:2294062-2309854 GCF_001522545.3 Parus major
CACTGGATGTGCCACCTCAGTAAATGACAGCTAAGGGTGGCAGTGGCAGCTCATGGTGGCACATCCCAAGCCAGGAAGTTCCCAGGAAATCCTTCTCTGAGATACAAATCAGCTTCTCCTCCCCAGGAGCTCCAAAATACAAAATTTTAGAGCTGTTAAGGTCAGCAAAGACCTTCAAGACCACCAGTCTTGAAGTCCAAGTGTGGCCTCAGCCCTGCCCACGGCCACCCCCAAACTGTGTCCCCAAGTGCCACATCTGGAACTCTCCCAGGGATGGCGATTCCACCCTTCCAGCGCCTGACACTTTCCATGAAGGATTTTGTCCCAGTTTCCAACCTAAACCTCCCCTGGCACAACCTGAGGCCGTAGGAAATGAGCTCCCCTTGCTCTCCCTTCAGCTGCAGTGAGTTGGTGTGGGAAGATGGGATGGGATCCAATTTGCCCAATTTCTGAGCATTTTGGACCACTCCTGATGCAAAGCAAAGTCAGCAGCTCCCCCTGTGAGAGAACACATCTCCCACCCCTAAGGAAGCTGCATTATTTTATAATCAACAGTTCAGCAGGCTTGAGTTAAGTACTATTTTTTTTCCAGGCTCGAGTGAAGTACTATTTTAAACAGCTCTCCAGCATAAGAAGATTCCAGTTTGGTGGCAATTCAGCTCAAAGTTTTTATATTTAATTTCCTCACCCAGCAAGAGGCTGCCCTTGATTTCCTTTCCCTGCTGTCTCACCAAAATATCCTGAAAATTCTCCATTCAGGCACCCTGATTGCATCCCCCACTCTGCATCAAAGGCAAAAAATTACCAGCCACTCCAAATAAAGCAGCAGCTGCTCGGGTTTAACTCCTCAGTGTCGCTTCCAGCACGGCTGATGTATCCCAGGATTACAGGAGAGTGCTTATTCCTGCAGGAATCCCACTGGATTTCCAGGGAAAGAACAAGTTCTGGGATCAGGAGAGAAAGGAGGAGTCAGACTTGAAAAAATCCAGGTTGTAGGTGAGGCCTGAGCCCTGTAAAAAATCTGTGGGAGCTCTCCAGAGATCAGATCAAACCTCAGCCAGATGAAACAGCATCAACAGCCTGGGAATTCCAGGTTTAGGCATCATGGTTTTAGAGGGAAATCTGGTTTTTTATACACCAGGCCACTCAATTTACATCAATTTTCTTTGGGCAGAGGGAAAACCAGTTAGCCTGTCTAACCAGGCTCCCAGTCTGAGCTGCTTAATTACAATTAGAACAAGCTAGGTGAAAAAAATGTCCCAAAATCAGCTTTAGGAATTGTCTGGTATAAAACCAAGGGGTTCCTTAGAGCTGGCTTCCTTTTCAACGTGGGCAAAGTGGTTTAGGCAAAGGGCTGTGACTGTGAGCCTTGAAAGTGCAGATTTGAGATGCAGAGTGATAAAAAAGGGGAAAGGAAAAGCAGGAATTGTGTCCAAAATGACACCAGGAAAGAAGGTGGTGCCACCCAAAAAGCAGCAGAGGCTGCTCAGGAAAAACAGACCAATTATTAATGTGTTAATATTTAATAACGGGCTTTTTAAACCCAGCTTAAAGTCTGGTGGAGCAGTTGCTTAGTTTGGGTTTGAATAAAGCAGCCCAGGAGTATCCCTGCATTCCAGCACAGCTGGAGCAGCAGCTGGAAGAGGGAAAAAGCACAGAAGGTTCCTCAGGTCCATCCCCTCCCCTTTTTTTGCCACACACAGGCAGAAAACACCAAGGTTTTTCTCCCGTTTACTTCCAGAGGAAAGGAATCCAGAGCTTCAAGTCATTTTACATCATTCCATGGGGGAACTGGGAGCTGCAGCCTCCCCTGGCAGGAGCCTGCACTGGTGAGAGGTGACAGAGGGGACACAGCCCCTGGGGACACCCCCAGTGCCACCCTGGGGACACCCCCAGTGCCACCCCTGGCCCTGGGCAGGGACTGAGCAGGCAAGAAATGATCACCAGGAGGGGAAACTCCAGCCCTCATTCCCATTATCCTGAACTGCCACCAAGGAATGGAGTTGGGAGAGGCAGCGTGGAAGTTCTGCAACACATTCCAGTGGTGCTGGAACACATTCCCAGTGGTGCTGGAACACATTCCAGTGGTGCTGGAACACATTCCCAGTGGTGCTGGAACACATTCCCAGTGGTGCTGGGACACATTCCCAGTGGTACTGGGACACATTCCCAGTGGTACTGGGATACATTCCCAGCGGTGCTGGGACACATTCCCAGTGGTACTGGGATACATTCCCAGTGGTACTGGGACACATTCCCAGTGGTACTGGGATACATTCCCAGTCAGGGAGAGGGGCACAGGGCTGGTGATCCATCCACAGGCAGCCAGGCACTCTCCTGCCATGCTCAGGAATCCCAGGGAAGGGCACATTTCCCTCCTGGAAGCTCCGTTTTTCAGGGATTTGGGCTTCCCACGCTCCCTCGTGCATGCCAGGGGTAAAAAGTGACGTGCAAAAGACGAAAGTTTGGCTCGTGTGGGGAGAGACAGCCCTGGAGCAGCTGCAGGTGTGGAGCTTAGGGTTTTGTGCATCAAAAACATCCACAGGGGGGCTGGGTTTGGGCCTTTTTGGGAACAATCCTGTGGGATTGCAGCGCCAGGGCTGAAGGCAAAGCCAAGGCTGCTCTCTCCCAAGGATCTCCCAAGCTGTGCTCTCCCAAGGGATCCCTTCTCTTCCCACCCCAAATCCCTCCGTGGCAGCTCAGAGCCATCACCCTGCAGCTCCCATGAAGTTTTGCTTACAGGGAGGACACAGAAACAGCCACCAGCTCCAATTCCAAGGTGAAATCCAGCAGAAAGAGGCTGGATGACAGCGCCCAACCTTGGCCACAAGAGCCTGAAATTTCTCCAGGGCAATCTTTTGCAGGTCTCCATTTTAAGGCCTTCACGTCATTCCAGAGAGAGGGATTCTTTTGTGCTTCATTGCTGCCCTGTCTGAGCAGCACCAGAATCTCCTAAAACTGAGCAGTTCCAGTGCCTGGCTGTGAGTGCAGGATTCAGAGGGAGGGAACAACAACCACCAGGTGTTTTACCTGGCTAAGGGCAGAACTGACGTGCCAAGTGTTCTAAACAACCACACAAAGAGCGAACGCGGAGCCACTGCAACGCTGCTGCTACTCAGATTCTCAACACCAGCCACAGCAAAGGAAGAGAAATCAAAATCAAACCCAAAACTGAGCACTGTTATGGACACAGAAGAGTTTATCTTCACTGGAGCTATATTCCCAGGAGGGAAGACTGGATGTGGCAGTGACTTGGCGTCACGAGTCAGGTCGAGACTGGTGCAGATGTTGGCACAGAGATGACAAACACCAGCTGGGGCCAGGTCCAGAGCGGATTGTCATGGCAGGAGCTCCTGCTGCTGAGCAAAGACAGATCCAGAAGGACAGGGGGGTGCCCCCCTCTCCTTGGAAGTTCTGGTCATGACTTAAGGAACATTGAGACAACTTCCCAAACTGCAGCAACAGGATTCTGTTGGCTCTTCAGAGGTTCAGTCCCAGAGCTGTTTTGGGTTCAGAAGAAGCAGAGGGAGTCTTTTGTGCCAGATCTACAAAAAGAATTGCAACAGAGATCAGAACTCATCAAACACATCCACAGCTACCCCATAGAATTCCAGAGCGCTTTGTGCTTCCCTGCTCAGCTCCATCCCCCTGGAATCACGTGTTCCATCCCTCTGGAATCACACAATCCATGTTTGATAGGGAATGCTCTGGAAATCGAGCTCATAACCTGTCCAAACAGAAGGAAAATTACATGGCCAATCCTGTGGAATTGTCCATGAACAGATTCACAAAAGGAAAACTGAAACTGTCCAAGACAAATGTAGGGAAAGCTCAGCTCAAGCCGATAAACTCTGGTCATTCACTGTTACTAAATCATAGGATATAAATCATAAACTATGACTGATTTTTAAAAATCATTTAAATTATTTTATTATTTATTTCTTTATCAGTAAATAAAGCCCAGTTTAAGCAGGCCTGTCCCACATAAAGAGCATTCCAGAGAAGATGCTGAGTGCTGGACAAGTCCTGTCTGTTTTATCCTTCCCAACGCTGCCTTTGTTCAATTTTAAAAAGCAATTAGTCCAAGCAGCAGCTCCCTCACAGAGCCCTCAGCTTTCCCTCCACCCTAGGCAAAGGATCCAAGCAGAATTCCCAGCTCTCCCAGGCCTAGGATTGGCTGAACCAGGATCCAGGCAGAATTCCCAGCTCTCCCAGGATTTGGTGTAGCTCTGCTGACCCCCTGTGCTGCTCAGGGCTGTCCCAGCTCCCAGAGCAGCTCCCTCCCAGGCCTTGCTGCCATTCCCACCTCCAGCAGACACAGAGAGCTGCTCCAGCTCAGCTTCCAGCTCGGCATCAGAGACACGGGCACTCAGCACCATCTGGGGAACGGGAGGCAGATCCACAGAATCCTTACTCGAGTCCTGCAGGAGACTGTCCAGCTCCTTCTCCAGCTCCTCAGAGTCCATCTCTGCTGATGAAAGAAAATATTTCAGCTCCAAGAAGAATTCAGTGGCATCCTCACAGCACAGCCTGAGATCCAAAACAGAGCTGTTATTCCTCCCATCATTACTCACAAGGAATTTCCTCTTCTTCTTTTAAAGGACTTAAAATTTAGTCCTGATCTCAGAGAGGAGAATTTTTTTTCTTGGCACTGAGGCCAAGAAACTCTTGCACCTTTCAGCAGAGGCAAACAAGCTGCAGCAGCAGCCAGGCCGGAGGAGAAAGCTGATAACTCCAAAAAGCAAAGCAGCAGCCACACCAAAAATGGATTTTAATTGACGTTACACAGCTTTGAACTGAAATCCAGCCCCAAACGAGGAGAATCTGAGATGGAGAAAGTCAGAGGGGAGAACTCCCTGCTCCCCATTCCCTGCAAGGCATCAACTTTGGTACTTAGGGAAGGGTTTATTGCCCCAGGAAATTGCTGGATGTGGGGAGGGAGCAGGGAAGGGATGGAGTGGGAAAAAGAGGGAGCGGGGAAAGGAGGGAGCGGGGAAAGGAGGGAGCGGGGAAAGGAGGGAGCGGGGAAAAAGAAGGAGCAGGAAAAAGAAGGAGCAGGAAAAAGAAGGAGCAGGAAAAAGAAGGAGCAGGAAAAAGAAGGAGCAGGAAAAAGAAGGAGCNAAAAGAAGGAGCAGGAAAAAGAAGGAGCAGGAAAAAGAAGGAGCAGGAAAAAGAAGGAGCAGGAAAAAGAAGGAGCAGGAAAAAGAAGGAGCAGGGAAGGGATGAGCAAAGGATAAAAAGGCCAGGACATACCCAGACCATTGATCCCTACTCCAGCCAGAGTCTGGGCCACTTCATCTTGAGTATCACAAAGCTGAGGGAAAATACACACAATTAGCTTGGGCTAATTCAGGAATGAACTTTGTGCCCTCCTGTAGCTGTTTTATCAAAAGCAGAAATAACAAAAACCAGAAGCTGACCCAAAGGCAGCAGGAATTAGTGCAAAAGCCATTTCCACCATGGTTTTCACGAGGAACAGGAAGATTATTCCAGAATAAATAACGAGACCAAGTGTGGCACATGCCAAGATCAACCCCAAACCAGAACTTCACAGTGGCAGTAAAAATATCTCTCAGATTTGAGCTTTTTCACAGAAACAAAGAGTTGAAATTGCAGCTTGGCCTCCACGATGAGGAAGCTGAAGAGACCAACACGTCAGCCACGATGTTTTGCAGCCCCTCAGCTCGAGCTGTGCTCTCAGTTTGAGCTGATGGTGCTAAAAAAGAAATCCTTGGCTGGTTTTCACACCAGCTTTGGCAGCCAGACTGCTCTGCTCACTTCCATCCCTGCCCTCCCTGAACTGCAGATTACAGAATTAACTAGGTTGGAAAAGACCTTTGAGATCATCAAGCCCACCCTATGAAAAAAAACCACCCAGACAATAAAGTGAAATGAAATAAAATAGAATAAAATGAAATAAAATAGAATAAAATGAAATAAAATAGAATAAAATGAAATAAAATTTAAAAAATAAAAATAGAATGAAAATTAAAAAATTAATTAAAGTTAAATTAAAATAGAATTAAGACAGAATTAAGATAGAATAAATAGAATAAAATAGAATAGAATGAATGTCCTGGGTTGATTATGATGTTAAATTGTATCCCCATTCGTCTAAAATTCTCCCAAATTTGCCCTAAACCAGGACAATGAAATAGAATAAAATTTAGAAAATTAAAATAATTCAAATAAAATAGAATGAAAATAAAATTAAAAATTTAATTAAAATTAAATTAAGATAGAATAAAATAGAGTAAAATAAAAATAGAATTAAAATAAAATAGAATAAAACAGAATGAAATAAAAAGAGTAAAACAGAATGAAATAAAATAACAAATAAAGTAAAATAAAATAAAAATAGAATAAATCAAATAAAAATAGAATAAAACAAAAATAAAACAAAATGAAATTAAATGAAATGTCAGGCTGTTTCATGCACACAGTTGGATTCAAGCTTCCAAAGGTTTGATTTGTATTTTTAACACACCCAAAGACTTCCTAGGAAAGCTGGGTGTTCCCCTAATATTGCTGAATCAAAAATCCCACAAAATGCACAAATTTAAAGTTAAAATGCGTAACAGCAAAGCCAGAAGACATAGAAATCTTCTTCTTGCTGATATTTTAGCTCAAAATTAAGCCAGTTTGCTTTAGTGCCATAAAGGAAAAAAACTAAATAATTAAAAGCAACCAAGGAATTAATAATTAATTAACATCTGGGCAGGTTTCTTGGGAATATTCACACCCCCCTGGTTGCTCCTTTTGCTGTTCCAGTACCTCTTGTATCTGATCCACCAGGTTCTCTGCCCTCTCCACAGTCACATCCTTCATGGAAAGCTTCAGAGCTCCCACTCCAGCCTGGTAGGCATTAAACACCTGGAAATGGAAAATAAAAAGAGGTGGAGATGCAAAATGTAGATGAACTCCTGGCTGGTAGGCATTAAATACATTGAAATTAAAAATATCAAAAAGAGAAAGATGTTTAATGCTGATGAACTCCAAGCTGGTAGGTATTAAATACCTTGAAATTAAAAATAAAAGACAAAATATGTTTACTGCTCATGATCTCCAGGCTGGTAGGCATTAAATGCCTTGAAATTAAAACTAAAAGACAAAAAAATGTTTGATGCTGATGAACTCCAGGCTGGTAGGTATTAAATACCTTGAAATTAAAAATAAAAAGATGCACAATGCTGATGAAAACAGCGGGTGCTCCTCTCCAGAGCTGCTTCCCAAGCAGGATCCTTGGAGAAACACCAGGAAATGGAGGGAGCTTTATCCAGAGGGATATTCCCAGGGTAAATCCCACCCCAGGGTGAAGGAAGGAGTGGAAGACAGGGGCTGGAGGAGGAGCCATGGGGAGGAGCCCACGGTACCATCTGGTCGGTCTGGGAGGCGTAGATCCGATCCAGGATTCCCTGCACTGCATCCAGCTTGGAGTGCAGCTCCTCGATGCGCCGCTCAGTCCTCCGCTTCGACTTGAGGCACCTCAGGGCCTGCCCAGGGACACATACACACACACACAGCTCAGCTTTACACACAAATCTGGGAAGCCTCCCCTCCCCTGGGCTTATTCCCACTCCAGGAATTCCTATTGGCATCATGGGATGAAGCTCTAAAAATGGGGAGGGGCCAAGTGTCCTCCATGCTGCAGCTGAACTTGTGGGTTCATCCAGATATTCCTGGATCACTTGGTATCCAGCAGGAAAATCCTGGATGCCTACTTTGGAAAGGTCAGACCATCTGAAATATTCCAGCTGGCATCTGCAGCTGTTCATGTTCCTGGGTGTTGGAGTCTCCTCCCAAAAAAAGCAATCCTGGTGGAATTTCATGCTGATTAAAGGCAGGTATCTGTAGCCTGTTGCATCACACAGGAAGTAAGGAAAAGCAGAGAAAGGTTGTGAAATGTGTGTTTGTGTTTGTGTAAAACTTGTTCAGAAATGAAAAAAAAAAATTAATTGACGAATTAAAAAAAATATAAAAAAAGGGGCCAGGAGTTGGATTTCAATAATTCTGAGTGGGTCCTTTCCAATTCAGGATATTCTGGAAGTGTCATTAAAAAAACCCCAAACAACCAGGAATCCCAGAGGCACGCACAGAACAAGTGGGTTTAAGAGTTTATTTCCATTTCCCTTCATTACCTCACTCTGGAAAAGTCAATCCTCTACCTCAGTGAGAGCTTTGGTTTCAGAGCCACCACTCCAACACCCCTGCAATGCAGCCCCCAGGTTTAACCCTGGAGCAGCAATTCCGGGACATTTCCCTGGGAATTCCACTCACCAGCTGCTTCTTCCCAGCTCTGCATGCACTCCTGGCATCCTCTTTACACCTGGGAAATGGAAAAAGGAAAGGAAAGGAAATTTCTTCCTTGTTTTACAAACCACAACCACCCTCTCCCCCTCTCAGAGGGGACCACAACGGTGCATTTTGGATACAACCACCCTCAAACCACAGCTGACTCCCACAAGTGTTTGAATGCATCCCAAATCCTTCCAAACATTCCTCACAGCCATTTCCTGCACCTTGTTTTCATAGGGAACAAGGAACAAGGGCTGGAAAAGCTGTCCCAGCACACAGCTGGGACTATTTTGGTTATGAACAGGAAAGAACACAAAGCAGCTTCTAATTGTGTCCCAAAGTTTTACATCCCAAGTTTTGTTCCCACCAATCTTCCCCAAATTACTTCTCTGCTTCCTGGGAAAGGGACTCCACCTTCTGTGACAGCAGCTGCTCACTCTGCATCAACTGATAAACTCCGATGTCCACATCATTCATTGGGGACACCTTGGCGTGGAGACCTCGGGCAAACTTCACGATCTAAAAATCAGAGCAGCACAGGCTGCAGTCACTTCCCAAAAATCTGAATTAGGAGTATTTTCACTTGGAAAAAAGGAAAAGAAGTTTTTACACTTCCAGTTTAGGCCTTGGAGTCATGAGGATGTCCCAGTCACCACAGGATTTAATATTAAACTGGGCAGGATCAGGATCAGCAGGGTGGAAACAAAAAGCTTTAATGGAACACCTGGAAGATTTCAAGCTGTCCCTGGATTCTGGAAGTGGGTGGGAATGCCAGACTCCCAAGGACTTCAGAACACTACAGGGAAAGTGGAATCTCAGAGCTGAGTGCCTCTGTAGGAAGTGACAAACAGGAAAAGACTTTTCAAAAAAAGCATGGAATTCCACACTGATTCCAGAGGTGTGGAGTTTGTGTAGCTGGGAACAGTCAACCTGCAGGGTCTGCCATGGTATTAACTCTTACATTAAATCAGAATTATTTTAAATGTTTAAAGAACACTCTGCCATGCCAGAATGAGGATTTCTTGTCACCTACAACCAGCTAACAACATTGGAGCATGTGGAATTTACCTTTCCGGAGAGCAAACACCCACTTGAGCCACCAAAACAGCCAAAATCCATTTCTCTCTGGGCAGATGGAACGCAAGACAGGGATGATACCACCCAAAAGCAGTCACCTGGACCCTGTACCTTCTCTCCATTCTGTTCCAGGATGGTGACCCTCTTCTCCTTCTGCAGTTGCAGCAGCAACAAGTAGAAGGTCCTTTCATCTGGGCAGAGCCCGGCACAGAGGGAGCGCAGCTCGGAGAGGGCGACCACGGGGTGGGAAGAGAGGGCAGAGTTCTGGTAGAGGCGATAAACTTCCTCTGCCTTCTCCTGCAAGGGATCCAGGTGATGCCTTAGGATTTGACCTTTGGTATTTCCCAAATGCTGTACTGCATTAGTGCATTGTGAACTCCACACAGAGCATTACTTACTCAGTTTGGGTGGACAAAACAATCCCTGCGGGCCTGAAATCCAAGGACACTCTACTGCCTCAGGGACCCAGAATTACAAACATGAGTGAGTTATGGGGCAGCAAACTGGGGGTGAATTACTTCATTACCTGAAGCTGTAATTAGAGAATCAACCCCTGATATGACAATGGGCCAGACTTGTATGAAAAACTGGTGTGTGCATCTGGGGTGCAGCCTCTGTGAGGCTCTGGCTGCCCAAGGGGTCTCTGCTGAAGGCCTTCAATCAATCTCTGCTTTATTCTCTTCATCTTGTCCAGCCTCTGGTCTGGGGAGCCACTCCAGGGCATCACAGCAATGCTGTCAGCCCACACAGCATTCCTGCTCTTCCCAAATCCTCCCACACCTCCTTCCTCCCAACTTGGACATCTCCTGTTTTATTCCAGAGTGACTTTCAGAATGAGCTATAGGGAACTCTCAAAATAGTTCATCCACAAAAACCAAAACTCCGCTATTGACATTCCCTGAAATGCTGTGGAATACCACAGGAACCACGAACTGGATTCCCTGGAAATCCCTCCCCAGGTATGAAGCAAATAAAAATTCCTGCCTTTTAAAGATTTCCTGCATTTCTGCTGGACACAGAAACCCAGCAAGACCTGGGGCTCATTCTGCAGAGTCACAGAATAACAGAGAGAGAAAAGGGGCTGGGACAGGATCCAAGGGCAGCTCCAATCCCATGTGAATGCAGCTTGAATAATGCCCAGGGAACTTGGGTTGGTGGGACATTGGATTTCCAGGCTGTGACTGTCCCATGCCCTGCTCATCCCTGGAGCAGATGGAGCTCAAGCTGAGAGTTCCTCATGTCCTACACAGGAATGGGCTCCAGCCTGGGATTTCCAGCTGGCTCCCAGCACAGTTCTTGCCTTCCTGGACAAGCAAGGAATTGTGTCTCTCCTTTTTCTTGGAGTCAGTGAAATGTCATTGTCACAGCCATGGAATGGTTTGGTCTGGAAGGACCCGAAATCCCATCCAGGGCCACCCCTGACATGGCAGGGACACCTCCCATGGGCCCAGGGTGCTCCAGCCTGGCCTTGGGCACTTCCAGGAATGCAGAGGCAGCCACAGCTGCTCTGGGAGTTTCATCCCACCCTCATAGCCAGGAATTCCTTCCCAATATCCCATCCAGCCCTGCCCTCTGGCAGTGGGAGCCATTCCCTGTGTCCTGTCCCTCCATCCCTTGTCTCCAATCCCCCTCCTGCTCTCCTGAAGCCCCTTCAGGCCCTGCAAGGGGCTCTGAGCTCTCCCTGGATCCTTCCCTTCTCCAGGTGAACATTCCTAGCTCTCCGCCTGTCTCCAGCCCTTGGAGCAGCTCCATTATTTTCAAGGAACATCAGTAGATCTACATCCCTTCCCATCCCCAAGTGCCTCCATCCATCTCTCTCCAAGCTTTTGAACACCCCAGGAGCACCAATGAAGATCTGCTCAGCCCTGACCCTTCCTTCCCAGCACGTGAAATGACTCCCACTTTTCCTGGAGATGCACAGTCTCAGGAAATATTTCAACAACACTCACCTGAAGCAGCTCCACGTAAATCAGAACCTCCTCTTCCTCGGGAATTTTGCTGTCCCCCAGCACGCTGGAGAGGGTCCATTTGAGGGGCTTTAGGATGAAAACTCCCACACCCCACGAGATCCAGCTGCTGTCTACACTGGCCATGAAGTCTGACTCCCTCTGGAGCTTTCCACGTCTAGAGAAAAGATAATTCATGTGGAACTGAACACAGTCAGTCTAAACCTTGGATATCCTGCACTTTCTCCATTCCAGTGGCATTTTCTTTCACCAAATCCAGCTCAAGTTTGAGATCTTATGCTGGAAGCACACAGAGGTTTCCACTCCTCCCCTGCTTCCTCTGGATCCCAAGTGCCTTTTGTTTACTCTTTTTTTCCATTTTGCAAGTTTACCAGTTTACCGACTCAAAACTGATGAGGCATCAAACAAGGAAATTAACATGGAGGGTCAATTTTAGCCATTTCACAATAGTTCTGTTTCTATATTAAATTGCAGCTTCTCAGATCTACTGGTTTTTAATTTTCAGGTCACCAAGAGAGCTCCTGCTGGTTTGAGCCTCTTTGAGAATACCAGTCCCGGGTTCCAATTTCACAGCACAAAATCTCTGGTTGCAAACACCAGCTCAACACATCCCCGGTGCCCTCGGGAGCTGTGACATCGCAGCACTCCGGGGAACAGCCCCTTATTTAACACCAATATTCCTGTGGGATCCCCTGTCCTCTCATACCTCCTGTGAGCCCCTGGGTGAGCTCCGATTCCCTGTCCAGCTCGGCCTCCCAAATTCCACACAAGCACCATAAACTGCAATTCACAGATTCCCACACTGGCTTGGGTTGGAAGGACCTTAAATCCCAGCCAGTGCCGCCCCTGCCATGTCCAGGGACACATTCCACCATCCCAGGCTGCTCCAAGTCCTGTCCAACCTGGTCTTGGACACTTCCAGGGATGGGGCAGCCACAGCTTCTCCGGGCACGCTGTACCAGGGCCTCACCAGGCAGAATTCACCCTCCAGGCTGGCCCAGCACGGATCCATCGCCAGCCGCATCCCCTGACACCCCCCACATCCTCCCCAAGGCCGTCCCCGACCTCCTTTACCTGAGCAGCTCCCTGAGGACGGTGCCCAGCCCCAAAGGGACGCTGCCCCGCCGCTCGAATCCGTTCTGCAGCTCCCTCAGGCACGTCCTCACCGCACCCCTCCGCCGGCCGCGGGCCAGCACCAGCCCGACCCAGAAGGCCATCTTGCTGTCCCATTCGGTGCTGTTCACCTCGCGGCTCTGCTTGAAGGCCGAGAACAGAAAGGCCATGCGCTCGTCATCCGTCTCCCACTCCGGGGGCAGGTCCCCGGCCGGGGCCGGCCCAGGGGGGGCCTCCCCCGGGCTGCACATCTACGCGAGCCCCCGGCTCCGCCGCGGCCTCCGCCCGGCCCGGCCGCCCGCCTCAGGGGAAAGGCGCACGGCGCATGCGCGGTTCTACCCCCGCGCCCCCCCCGCGCTACTTGGTGTGGGCCGTGCCGTCCCCCCTCCGCAGCCCCCGTGGTGGTACCGCCCGGAGGGGTCAGCGGCCCCGCCCCCAAGTGCCGATGCTGTGACGTCATTTAACGTCACGCGTTGTGTAATAAGTGACGTTACAGCGAGCGGTGAGAGGGCGGGGTTTGGAATTATTTATAATAATTATATCTATAATATAGATTTCACACATGGATCATATGGAGAATATACGCTGTATATTATTTTTCATCACATAATATATTTAATAAAAATAATAATAATATTAACAGTAATGATATAGATAGCATAATGTATATATAGCATAAACTACAGAATAATAAAATTTTGTTAATTAATGAATGATATCATAACTAAATATTAATTAGCATATAAAATATATATTAGTATTTTCTATAATACTATATTATAGATATAAAATAATATACTTAATATATTAGTATATTAATATATTATTTACTATATATTATATATTATCTTTATATGTATCATATATATTATAAATAATATATTGTGTATATTATATTAATATAATACTTTATATACTTAAATATAGTACTATAAAATATATATTACATTTATATTTTTATATACATATATAGTATAATGATATTATATCATTATACCATAATATAAAATTATATTAGATTATAATATAACATTATAATGTTATATTATTATCATTATTTAATATATAATGGCTCTAATTCAATACAATATTATATAATGTATAATAATGTCTGATTGTATACATTATATAATAGCACAATATATATGTTTTTGTATAGCGTACAATTTGTACAGAATTTGATGTAACACTATTTTATAATACTATAATTTATATTAGAGTGAGGGAGATTTTATATGTATCTTCTATATATTTATCTATATCTATACCATCCTGATAGATATAAAAAATAATGTATCTTATTTATATATAAAAAATAAAAATAAAAATAAAAATAAAAATAAAAATAAAAATAAAAATAAAAATAAAAATAAAAATAAATAAAAGTAAAAATAAAAACAAAAATAAAAATATGCACAGGACACTTTTTAAAATAGATATTATTCTAGTTATTATATATTTTATTTATATAAATATTTGGGACCCCTTGGGCTGAGGTCAGACCCCTCTGTTGGTCCCACTCTGGGGCTTCTCATCCTCGTCCCTGTGTTCTCCTGATCCTTGTCCCCTGTGCCATGCAATCTTGGAATTCCAGATGGATTTGGTTTGGGAAAAACCTCAAATCCCATTCCCCCATCCCAGGCTGCTCCAAATCCCATCCAAGCTGGCCTTGGACACTTGGGCACTGTCCCTGCATCCCCCAGCCCCAAATCTGGGATTTCCCAGAGCAGGACTGGATGCTCTGGGAAAAGGAAAGGCAAGCAGGACCCTCTGGAATTCCGGGAATTCCTGGGGGAGTGGGGAAGGGATCGGCCACGACTGGAGCTGTTCTTGTTTCATCTGTGCTGTTTTCCCGTTTGGAGCCTGATTCAAAGATTAGGGAGGAAAGGGAATTGAAATTGGAATGAAATAAAATTGGTCCAAATTCCAAGGAATTTGGTGACGCCTCCTTGGCTGTGCTCCCCTGGCAGGAAGGCAACAAATTCCCAGGGCTTCCTTTAAACCAATCCATGGAAAATAGGGAATGACTCAGCACAAGCAGGGTTTATATTTTTAGCTCCTTCCAAACCAAAATTTCTTATTAATCCCTCCAGTTTTAGCCCCAAAATAACATCGTTTTGTGCCTGGAAAACCATTCCCCACCTGAGGAGCTGGTATTGCTCCAGCCAAAATCCAGCCTGGCTTTAATGTTTTGGGTGTTATCAGGGAAAAAAACGCTAATCCAGGAAGGAAACGGCAGCGTTGGATCACGAGGCTCCGCTCAAGGGAGACTCACAGGGCTCTGTAAACCTGAGAGATCTGGCCTTGATCCAGAGGTGGCTGGAGCAGGGATTACATGTTGGGTGTTATAAATGAGATTAGAATTTTGACAACTAGGTCCCTTGGGTTAATAACAGTTGAATTAAAAATTAATACAATTTAGTAAATTGAATAGTATTTTGGTATAAAATAATACAATTTAATGAAAGAATACAATTTAGTAAAAAAATTACAATTTATATCTATAATTTGCCAGAATATTATTGGACAGGGCTTGGAGCAGCCAGGGACAGTGGGAGGTGTCGCTGCCCATGGCAGGGGTGGCACTGGATGAGCCCTTCCCACCCAAACCATTCCAGGATTCCGCAGTTCTTCCCCAGGTTTCCACTGCTGGACATTCCTGCGGTCAGGAATATCCCTGGGCTCAGCTGTCCCAGCTGTGTCCCCTCCCAAAGTCTCGTTTCTTGTCCCACTCGAATCAGGAAAAGCCTGGAGGTTTTGTAGCCCCACTCAGAAATACCAAAAACATCTTGCTGTAAACAACCCCAGAGCCAGCTCAGACCCAAAACAGCTCCTGAGAGCAAAATCAAATAAATCCGGCCTCCCAAACTGGCACAATCCCTTCTGGAAATTCAGGAGAAAATAACATGATATAACTTACCAGATATAAATTAAAATATAGATGGGTGGGAGAACACCAATCCACATGCTCTGAGAAATTTGGGATAAAAGATTCAAGGCATCCTCAATGTTTAACCACCAAAACCAATTTTTAATTTGCTTTTGTAGCTGTGCACGGAGAGGGAACAGCAGCAGCTCTGTCTCCTCACGGATGAGAGTTTAAAACCCCACAGAGTTTTAACCTGGGTGAGGAAAAAGGGCAAGGAAAAAGTTGAGCTTTTTCTGAAAAAGCTGGAATTTATCCATCATTTTGACCTGCTGAGCCAGAGGTTTCTGCTCCACTTTCCAAGCTGGCAGGTGGATGTGGAGTTTGGATAAGGAGTTTGGATCAGGAGTTTGGATGTGGAGTTTGGATAGGGAGTTTGGATAGGGAGTTTGGAGTTTGGATGTGGAGTTTGGA
>NC_031790.1:2310009-2310649 GCF_001522545.3 Parus major
GGAGTTTGGATAGGGAGTTTGGATGTGGAGTTTGGAGTTTGGATAATGAATTTGGATAAGGAGTTTGGATTTGAAGTTTGGATAGGGAGTCTGGATAGAGAATTTGGATTCGGAGTTTGGATTTGAAGTATGGATTCGGAGTTTGGATGCGGAGTTTGGATTCAGAGTTTTGCAAAACCCTCCCTCTCTCCTTCATCCAACAGCTCCTTTTAAGTCCTGGTTGGAGGGGAGGGAAGGGAGAGGAGAGGTCTGAGTTCAGCCTCTTCACGGACTGCTCCTTTTCCCTTCTCAGGGCTCTGGGCTGGCAGGGGAAGCTGAAGGGTTTATTTGGTTTATTTAACCTTTCCCCTGCCAGAGGCTACCTGCTGGAGGCTGGGAAGCTGCCTCAGGAGAGGGAATAGGAGAAAGGATAAAAAATCCACCTGCTTGCCCTGAGCACACCACAAACCCCAAAAATGAAGCAGACAAAGGGAGGGAGGACAGAAATCTGAGCACCTGTCACCGCAGAGGGGAAACTGAGGCATGGAGGGCCAGGGTGGTTTGCCCAGACTTGCCCAAGGAAGGTGCAGTGGGGAATTGAGCTCCATTCTCGTGAAGTTCACAGCCTGACAGAGCTTCCTTTCTTTCTTTTTTTTTTTTT
>NC_031790.1:2310727-2391033 GCF_001522545.3 Parus major
TTTTTTTTTTTTTTTTTTTTTTTTTTTTTCAAATTGGAACTTTATGAGGCAAGTAATTTGTCAGGACAAAGCCGGGACGGGGGGAGGAGATCAAAATGCTGGCGCAACCTCAGAACCCTCCCAGGCACTTCCAGGAGGGAAGCAGAGACAGAACCAAAGGTAAAACTGGATGGGATGTTTAAAAATAAACCAGAAATGGTCACGTACCCCAGCAGCTCCCCGGGGTGTCACCCTGAAAACTCAGCTTCTGAGCTTGCTAACATAGTTTTCTAAGGACTTTCCCAGGAGAGTAACTGTAAACATAGATATGTGTACATTCTTTCTGTTACATGTCTTGTGATGGGCATCTCTCATGGCCAGTGCAGTGAGAAAGTGTTATCCTGACCATCCCATCCCTGGCCGTGGTCAGGAGCCTATAAATCCTGGGGGGAAAAATAAACTTTCTTCTTCTTTCCACTGCACCTCGACCTGTGTCCGTGTGATCTATTCATCTTCAGCGGTAACACCGGGGTGTGCTGAAGGTCACGGCCCCACATCAGAGGCTCAGGGAGGGAAGAGGAGAAAGGATTAGAGCCCCAGTGTTTGGCAGAGCTGGATGCTGAACAAACAAGCAATGAGTCAGATGGGACAGGATCGTTTTGAGGGTTCAAAGTGTCAGCGTGTGCCGGAGGAGGAGCCTGGCTGAGATTATCCAAGAACTGTGGCTGATTATGATCAGCTTCCCCAGGCTCCCTTCATTATCCTCCCTTCCCTGTGGGAATTTCTGGATCCAGATGCCTCTCTCCACAGGAGTTGAGCCAAGCTCCTGCTCCAACCCTCAGACTCATTTTATTCTCCACTTGCAGCAGAACTGAGCAAGCCAGGTGAGGATTTAAGACCCCAAAACCGAAGGGTCCCCTCTTGTTCTCAGCATGCCCAATTTCCCTCCAGTGCTGTGCTGGGTGCAGCTTCCCAGCTCCAGGGGATTCCTGGTGCAGAGGGAGCTGTGGGATAAACAGGCTGGGGGTGATAAGAGCTGGAGGTCTGGGCCTGGATGATAGAAACACACCCCTTTCTCACTCGTGGCCAAAAATCCACCTCAAATGAAAACCACAGTGCTTTTTCTGGGGTGGAAATTCCTGCTGGGAGAGAGAGAATGGTGTGTCCTGCTTAGTGTCCTTCTCCTTGGGATGGCTGGGGACTGTGAGAGGGACACTGAGCTGCCTTTGTACAAATATTCTCCCTGTGGTTTGTCAGAGCAGACAGCTTGGGGTGGTTTTATAAACGGGGAGACTGAGACAGAGAGAGAAAACCCTGAGGCTTCCCAAAAAGTGTTTGGTGGGATGAGGATGGGATCTGGATGCTGAGGGGAGGCCTCTCACTGCTGGGATGGCTGTGGAACCGGGGCAAACTGGGATGTTCCGCTTCCATGTGCCCCTTGCCACATATCCCGGTTTTTCCTGACTGAATTCAGGCACAGCAGCTCCCTAAAGAGCATCAGACTGATTTTTCTGAGAGGATGAATCCTTCCCCATCCCATTTGCACATGGATTGGCATTTATCTGTAGTCCTAGACCCAAACCTCGTTCTAGCTCTGCTCTAACTGAAAAATGAATCATTCTCTGAGGACTCCAATGACTTCAGCTGCAGGCAGCAGTGTCCAGAGCACAAAACACGTGGTTTTGGTTAAACAAAAATCTCCACATACTTTTTGGGGCTTGTAATAGAAACACCAACCCAGGAAACAAGCAGGAATTCTTCTCCTCGAAATCCCACCTCAGCTTCACTAATTGTGGCACAGCCTGGATGGATAATCACTTGCCAGGAGACAACCCGGTGGTCACAGCTCATCCTGCAGTGGCCAAAGAGGTGCTTCCCAAATATCCACATCTGGAGTGCTGGGGTGAGAAGCACAGGGAACAGGGCCTTACCTGGGGTGCCTGGCTCTGACACCTGAGAGAGCACTGAGTTTGGCATAACACCATGGAGACAGCTTTAAAATTGAGAGTTGGGAATGTGAGTGTGTGAGAGTTTTCTTAAGCCACTGGGTGAGAAAGTCAGAGTTTAGGGTTTAAGATATTTTAATGAGTAAGAGACAACATGGGGGATTTAAGGTGTTGTCCCTTTTTCCTTCTTCTTCCTTCTTCATCTTCTTCTCCTAAAGGTTTTTGGGCAATAATGAGTAATTGGATAAAGAAATCCACACAGGTGTTGGGTCATTGGGTCACTAAGAAGAATAACTTACTTGGCATTTGATTATTGGATTAATACACACATGAAAGACTTGGAGAGATTCTTTGCTCTCCATTTTGCACCTCTCTATCTTAGTGTGTGAAGCTCTTTGTGCTCTGTGTATATGTAATATATATATATACAATATATAATAATATAATATGACTTGATATGCTATGCTATGATAAGATATAATATGATATGATACTATAATATGCTATGATATCCTATGATTTGATATAATGTAATATGATATATTATATGATATAATATAATATATAACAGAATATAACATTATAATATATAATTATTATATAATAATATTATATGATTATGAATAATTATAATATATACTATACACTATGCAGTATATTGTATATACTATACATAATATAATATATAATTACGATATACAATATATTATATTATATAATATATATTATACATAGTATATAATATATTATATTATATAATATATATTATATAATATATATTATACATAGTATATAATATATTATATATATAATACATAGATATACATAGATACATATCTACATTACATATATATATGTAATATATATATATATTATACATAGATACATATCTATATTACATATATATATGTAATATAGATAAGGAAAGAATAAACAACTAACCTCAAACACGATAAAACCAGTTTCACTCTCATCAATCGGTCCTGGGGATAAAGAACCCAGCCACCAATGTTACACCGGGGTGGATCAGCTGTGATCCCCCTGCTTATCCAGCTGGACCCAAGGAGCCTCCCTGCCCACCTCCCAGGGAGGCTGCTCAGGGGCCCCTTGGCACTGCCAATTTTCATCAGCCCTTTCCCTGCAGAGCCGGAACTTTCCTGGCGACCAGAATTTCTCCCGCACTAGTTCTAGCCGCATTTTTCAGGCTGCCACCTGCAGATTTTGTTACCTCGGGCAGGGTTTGTAAACCGGTAGCAAAGGGATTTCTGTCAACCTCCGGTGAGTCACCGGGGAGGGGACAGGAACTCAACTCACGAGGATTGGTTCCAAGAGTTCAAGATCAGCAATATATTAACAATCTTCTCTCTGCCCAGAACGGTTTCGGTTGGAAGAGAACTGGAAAAGCTCTCTCGGACCCCCTTTATGTACTGGAATGGGCGCTGAAGTCTCCCGTTCCTGTCGTTCCTGAAGCCCCTCTACCACTCCATTCCAACTCCCACCACACCTCCACCACCTCCATAAAATCAGATTTTCCTTGGAATTAATGCTTCTCACGCACTCCCCTGATAAGGTGCAGCAGCAGACTCGTTTGTGTAACAGCAAAAAGTCCAAAGATTTAACATTTTTTACATTTTTTTCCCGCTTCATCTCGAGTTCTAGGCCACAAAATAAACCAAACAGCCCAAAAAAAACCCCACCTAATACAAACAACAACAACAAAAAACCCAACAAAAATAAAAAAACCCCAAACCCTACGAAGGAGATGGAATTTCTCGACTTCCCAGCTCAGGGGCGAGATGACGACTGTTTTGCAAGGTTGCCTTTGCACCTCGAACCACACCAGAATGGATTTCTCACCAGGGATTACTCACTTTTCCCGAAAAACAAAAGACCCACGGCTCTGCTCGCTGCAGTCCGGTGAGTGATAGGAAAAAAATGCAAGATGGAGAAGCAACACCCTGAGAAACCATCCCTGTGTGATTCGAAATTTGAGGGCTGAGAGAAAACAACGAGAAAACAAGAGCGGCTACAAACGGAAAGGAACTTGAGAAACCAATTCAGCTTTCTGGAGCGAAATTCAGCTTTTCTGCGCGCTTGGCACAGAAGGGAGCTGCGCTGGGACAGCCCCTTATCCTGCTCTTCCTCCCTGCCCCGCCCCGCTATAAAAACCCCTCCTACGTAAAAAACCACATTCACTTCATACATTCTCCAGGGATCGGCGGGTGTTGTGTGGTTGTATCCGGAGCTGGCCCGAGCTGTCTCCGAGCTGTGCCCGCTCCGTGCCCGCGGTGCGCTCAGGATGCCCCGAGGTCACGGCTTCCCGGTGCTCCTGCTGGTACGGTCAGAGGGGAGGGGGGTCAGTGCTGGGGACCCTCCGGGAGCGCGGTCAGGAGGGTCCCGAGCCCTGTTGGGGCCGGGCGGTGCTGTCGCGACATGCCCAGACTTGCCGCGCTGTCGAGGGGCTCGGAGCGCCGCGGTGGGACTGGGTCCGACGAGGGGGGGAAAAAAGGTGGGGAGGAGGCAGCGGGGTGTTTGGGGGCTGCCCCGGTGAGGGGGCTGCGAGGGTGGGGGTGCCCCTGGATGGAGGTGGGGTTACTTGGGTGCCTTTACCGGCCGTGGGGGGGAGGGGAAAGGCTCGTGTGAGTCGGAGGAAAACTGAGGCACGGAGGGGCTCACCTGCTCCGGAGGCCGTGGGAGGAGCTGGGCTGTTCACCTGGCCTGGGGGCGACAGGGAAAACGGGCGGTGGGACTCACCTGGCCCGGGCCATGGGGGGGGTTGAGCCCACGGGCCTGGGGCGGTTCACAGGGACAGGTGGGGACATGGGGGGTTCGGATGGCCAGGCAGGGGGGGTTCACAAGGGCAGGGGGTTCACAGGGGCAGGGAGGTTCGGATGACTAGGCAGGGGGTTCACCTGCGGACGGCCCCGCGGGGTTCGGGGTACCGGGAGGACGTAAGACTGAGGACGGGGCTGGTGGGGAGCCACAGCCTGGAAGGGGAATGGGAAGCGATGGGAAAAGCGCGCTCAGCTCCCCCCGGTCCGAGCACGTGGCCACGGAGGGGGAGATGGCGATTAAGGGCTGCAGGCTGGACCTGGAGCGCAAGGAATGGGGATTTCCACTCCTTTCGCTCCCAAGCCGTGTTTGCCATTTTGTGCTGGCATCTGGTGGCGGCGCGGACGCTCCTCGGGGATGTTTAACGCGGCGGGATGGAATGCAGGTGGCTTGGCGATCTCGGAGTGGGAATGCAGCTCGCCCAAATGATGGCCAAAACCTCAGTACAGGGATTTAGCACAGAAAATTCCAGGGCTTGTCATATTTTCCCGTGGATTGGATGTTGTAGAGTTGGGAAATACCTGAACTCTGTTCTCACTGAAGTCAGGAGGATCCTGCCCTGACTTTTATCCCAGGGCTCTGGAGGAGTCCAGCGGGTGCGGCTCCCACACTGGAATTACGTCAGCACTGCCCAGAACACGTTCTTAGAGAGAGCTTCTGGTCCAATTAATTCCCCACATTGTTAAGCAGAGTTTATTTAGACTGGCCTAATAAATTCGAGCCTTACTAAACCCATCAACTAAGTGCACAGCCTCAGGGGTTGTTTTGTTTACTTTTTCACCCCTTTTTTTGCTGGAAGGGATGGGGAGCTGCTCGGGGTGATGATTCACGTGGCTCGGTGGTACGATATTGCATCGAGCGTCCTCTCTTGCGTCATGGCCTGGACACAGGCCACAGGTTTAAGGATGAATGCCCCTGATATGTGAGTTTGCTGGAGCTCAGATTCCACATGTGGGAATTCCAGGGGAAAATCCCTGCCTGCATCAGCCCAGTGGCCTTGGAGCAGATGACATCAGGTGTCTGCCCAGCATTGCTTTTATCCCAGTTCTCCAGCCAGGGGCTGGGCGCTGTGCTGGGGTGTGCTTCATCCTCTTCCTTGTCAGGAGTTGCTGCGGGGTCCAACTCCTTTTGGGATCTCCTCAGGAGAAAAAAGAGATCGGGGATGGAAGCAGGGAAAGTTCAAAGTTTGGTGCTTTCCCGAGTTTTTTCTCTAGACTTGATCCCCCAGGAAGGAAGAGGCTTTTAGCTGATGAGTGTTTCCTGTGCCTCTAATTCCTCTGCCTCCAGGTTTTCACGGTTTGTTTACTGTGGTTGGAAACTCCTGAATTCCACCGTGCTGGTGGAATTCTCCAAGTGATAGTTTGGCCAGGGATGGCAGCAGGGTGATAACCTTATCGTGCACTTGTTGCTGCTCCCTGTAAAGCAGTGAAATCCCGTGGCTGAGGGGCCTTCCCAAACTGCAGAAAATGCTCTGGTGTCACTGTGATCACCTTCACAGCACGGCAGAGTTCAGGTGGAGAAGAAACATGGAATTTTTTTCCCTTGTGGAAGTGGGACAAGTTGTCCTTTCACTCCCAGGGCTTCCAGGACCAGAATGGGTGAAGCTGTTGTGGCTGGAGCTCCTCAAGAGGATTTAAAAAAGCACTTTACGAACTTGTAGCTGGAGAAGAGAGGAACAGAGGTGGATCCTGGGACATGCGGAGCCAGAAGTTGTTGGAGGGACATGGATTTGATCCCTCCAAGCCAGGCTCTGGAGCTGACCCCATTCCCAAACTGGCTGGGGTTTGGGGGCTCTGTGGTGTGGTCGTGGTGTGTTTATCCGTGCTTTCAGTATCACTGGTGGCTTTGTGGCTGTGTGTCACCCTCTGCAGCCCCGAGACCATCCCTGACATGCTGCAGCCACTTTGGCCTTGTCCAGGAGCAGGAATCATCCTGCGGGGGGGGCAGGCACGGGGACCAGGCGGGACCTGTGGGCAGGGGACAGGACGGCTCCTCTATTGTTCCCTTCAGGGCAACTCATGACTCATGGCAGAAACATTTGCTTTAAAAGGCGGGTTTTTACCCTCCGTGTTGGGGAGGGGAGGGGAAAAGTGTCTCCTGCAGCCCTTGAGCGATGTGACACCCCGGTGGAGGTGGGGCAGCTTTATATCCAGGGATATACAGCTTTACATCCACGGATATCCATGGAGCAGCTCTGCGCTGGCTCAAAGGCCAATGGCATTGACCTCGTTGGGGACACTGAGGTGTCCAAAAACCCCCTAAAGCCTTAAGCGGTCGTTCCTGCTGAGCATCGTCCCTCTGGAGTGACCCAGCCAGGCTGGAAGGAGCTGAGGCAGCAGAAAAAGGGTGTGGAGAGGCGGCGGAAATGTGACTTTTCTTCCTGATCCACGGCAGGATAACAGGGATAGGCCGTGCTGTCCCCTGGGAGCCCAGAGCCACAGCTCAGGGGTTTCTGGTGGGCACAAGAGCCCTTCCAGCCTTGACATGGGGCCGTTTCCTCCCACAGAGCCGTTCCTCTTCCTGACCCTTCCCTGTGCTCAGAAATTGGGGAAGGAAAAGGGGTCGTTAGTGACTCTTTGCCCTGCTGATAACCTGGGCTGGAATTCCCCTGTGAACCTCCAGTGGCTTTGCCAAGGGAAAACCGGCCCTGGCTTGTGGGAAGTGCCTTTGGCTGAGCCATCCCGAAGCTCCTGTCCTGCTTCCCTGGGCACAGCAGCTCTCACCCTTCCTTTTCTCCCCGTGCCCTGTGCACTGGGGTGGTTTTTAACCCGAGTTTTTCTGTATTTTTTACCAGGCGGCCGCTTTTGGAACCAGTGCTGTTACCCTGAGGAGGAGGGACAGCTCGGATCCCTTGGATCCAGGCTGGAGAGGGAAAGATGGTTACTACCTGAAAGGTGACGGTGTCTATTGCCAGAAGTGCCCTGCAGGTGAGATGGTCTCAGCACTAATTCCTCGCTCTGCAACCTCTCCGTGCTTCTTTCCATGTCCTTGCTTCTCCTGAGGGGCAGCAGGGCTCCAGCTCTGCCCTGCTCCACTCTCATGGATCTAACCACTCGTTATGGGAATATTTCCCTTTTGTTGATGCCTCGTTTGCCTCTGGGTTTTGCTGGTGGTGGAATCACAGAACCTTCAGGTTGGAAAAGCCCTCCAAGGCCATCAAATACAACCTGTGCCCAATCCCAGCCTTGCCACTGAGTGCCACCTCCAGCCCTTCCTGGGACACCTCCAGGGATGGGGATCCAAGCCTCCCTGGGCAGTTCCAAGGCCTGACTGCCCTTTCCATGGGGAAATTCCTGCTGCTGTCCACCCTGAGCCTCCCCTGGCCCAGCCTGAGGCCGTTCCCTCTCCTTCTGTTCCTGTTCCCTGGGATAAGATCCCAAATCCCCTCAGCTGTCCCCTCCTGTCAGGGAGTTGTGCAGAGCCAGAAATTTCCCCTGAGCCTCCTTTTCTCCAGGCTGAGCCCTTTCCCAGCTCCCTCAGCCTCTCCTGAGCCTCCAGCCCCTTCCCTGTGTGTTCAGAGTTTCCCTTTCTGTCCAGGCACCTACATTGCAGAGGAGTGTAAAGAGCAGAACGGCTCTGGCAGGTGTGAGCCCTGTGCGTATGGGGAGTACATGGAATATCCAAACGCCTTCCAGTGGTGCCGGGACTGCCTGAAGTGCAGGGAAGGTACGAGCTGGGGAGGGGAGCAGGGCTGATGGCTCAGGCTGGGTCCAGCTGGGCTCTCTTAGAGCCCTGCAGCATCCCCAGAGAGTGGCTGGGGCTGGAATCTGCAGCAGCACGTGCCAGACCCACATCTGTTAAAGGCTATGTCCCTTGTGCAAAGCGAGAGCTCTGCATGGAGCAGGAGGATGAGGCTCCCGGCAGCATTGGAAGCTGCTGGTGGAGTTTTATCCAGGCACTGCTTTTCCCTTGGTATGAGCAGCTGTGGGGCAGGGAAAGCTGACACTCGACAGCAGGGAGGGCTTTGCTCCTCCCTGGAGCTGTGGCTGGGCTGGGTTGGAGCGAAGGGGCCGGGATGGAGCCGTGTCCCTTGTGTCGCACAGATCAGGTGGAGCGGAGCCCCTGCCAGCCCGTCAGGAACACGGTGTGTGCCTGTAGGAATGGCACCTTCTGCCCCCCGGACCACCCCTGCGAGATGTGCCAGAAGTGCCGGCCCAGGTGGGTCGGAAGCCGCCGTGGCTGCTGCGGGGTCTGTGCTGGAGCTGCGGCTGCTGAGCCCCCCCTGTCTCCTCTTTCCCAGGTGTCCCGAGGGTCAGGAGGTCCTGAAACCCTGCACACCTGACAGTGACCTGCAGTGTGGCCCTGCCACCAACACTGGCCCCCTCTGTGAGTGGGAGGAGGGCAGGTGGGCTTGGGGATGGGGTGGGGGCTGCTGCTGAGGGTAAAGCAGGAGCAGCTGCTCACAGCCCTACTTTATCTGCTTCAGACCTCTGGGCCATCCTGGCGATCGGAGCTCCCATCCTGCTTGTGATTGCGTTCTGCCTCTGGAAACACCACTGCAGCTCCCCAGGTGGGTGCAGGGGATGCCCAGAGTGCCCACCTTGGCCAGGGGCTCTGCACTGGTGTGGGCTGGGTGGGAAGAGGGACCCCAGGAGCACCCACCTGGTGTGGGCTGGGTGGGAAGAGGGACCCCAGGAGCACCCACCTGGTGTGGGCTGGGTGAGAAGAGGGACCCCAGGAGCACCCACCTGGTGTGGGCTGGGTGGGAAGAGGGACCCCAGGAGCACCCACCTGGTGTGGGCTGGGTGGGAAAGGGGACCCCAAAGCACCCATCTGGTGTGGTATGGGTGGGAAGAAGGTCCTGCCTGGAGGAAGAGGGATCCTTGACACTGTTTGCATCTTCCAGGGGATGGGAGACCCTCAAGCAGGAGGCCCTATGAAATGGTGGTGAGTTCCCGGGATGGCACGGGGGGAGGGCTCTGTGGGCTGTGGTGAGGTTCCCCTTTCCCTCTGCTCCCCACTTGGCCAGCAGCTCCTGAGAAGGCTGGAGGAGCAGGGGGATGAGGCTTCTCCAGCTGGGAAGGCTGGAGGAGCAGGGGGATGAGGCTCATCCAGCTGGGAAGGCCAGAGGAGCAGAGGAATGAGGTAGAGCTGGGCCAAGCAGAGGAGGCTCTCTGGTAGTGCCCTGGGTGGTTCCAGCCCCTTCCTCAGGGCCATTAACGCTTTCCTGGTGGCAGTGCTGGCACATCCATTGTCCTCAGCAGAGATGCCATGCTTAGGGGCAGGCTGTGCTCACCCAGAGCTCCTGCAAGCTTGGGATCCACGCCCTTGGATCCATGGCAGGGTCCTGCCTTCCCAAAACCACCATGGTTTGTGTTTCTGCCTTGCCACAGAGCTCCATGTTTCGGAAGCTGTCGTGGTACAGGAGGGTGAACATGGGGGCAGAGGACAACGCCGCCAACGAGCGCATACGGAGCCAGCAGCGTCACACGGCCACAGAGTCGCCGGTACGTTACTGGCACCACTGCCCCGCCGTGCCTGGCCGGGATATGATCATCCTGGGGGGCTCCCAGGGCTGGGCCACAACGGGAGACACTGAAGGGTCTCTCTGTGGGATCAGGATGGCAAAACGCGCTTGTTGCAGTCGAGAGAGTCCTCGGGGGATTTAACGCTGAGCCCGTCCAGGAAACACGGATGTCCTGGGGGTGCTGGGGATCTCCTGCCCCAACAGCCCTGGGAGACAGGGAGAGGGTCTCCAATCCCCATAAATCATACACTGGTGCTGGGGCTTGGTGGGTGCTGTAGGACATCATCATTCCAGGAGTGACATTGTCAGTTTGGGAGTGACACTGTCCTTCCAGCAGTAACATTGTCCTTCCAGCAGTGACACTGTCATTACAACAGTGACATTTCAGGATGACGTTGTCCTTCCAGCAGTGACATTGTCCTTCCAGGAGTAACATTGTCATTCCAGCAGTGACACTGTCCTTCCAGCAGTGACACTGTCCTTCCAGCAGTGACACTGTCCTTCCAGCAGTGACATTGTCGTTCCAGGAGATGCAGAGTGGAAGCACCAAGAAGAGTCTGGTTCCAGCGCCGGGGCACGACCCCATCCTAGGTAAGTGCTGGTGCCCAGGGGATGTGCTGGGGGCTGAGGTTCCTGTCCCAGCTGCCCATGCTCGGCCCTGTGCTCTGAGCTGTCCCTTTCCCCCCCACAGTGCTGCGGCGCTCCTTTTATGTCTTCGCTAGAAAGGTCTCCAAGGACAACTGGAAAAAATTTGGCCGCAGCCTGGACCTGGAGGAGAACGACGTCATCATGGCCACATCAGATGATGGCTTCTATGAGATGCTCTACAAGTGGTTGAGTAGGGAAGGGTCCAAGTCCTCCGTGAACACACTGCTGGAGACCCTGGACCGGCTCCACCTTGGCGGAGTGGCAGAGGACATCTCCTCCACGCTGGTCCAGGATGGACTTTTTCAGTATGAAACGAGCTGAAGGGAGCAGAACACACACTGCACCTCCCTCCTTCGAGCTACAGCCATGAAATACCTCCCAGAACACTTGAATTTTAGCTGTTTGTAGCCCTCGCATGGCTTTTCTTGTTTTGAAGCCATCAGAGTTCAGTTGAACCAGGAGGAGCTGATCCTCAGCGAAGTACGATCCTCAGGTTCCTCTCTGCTAGAGTTACAGTTCAGTGTTGGTGCTTCCTCGTGAAATCCAAGCTGGTTTTTTGATTTCACTGGGTCAATGCAGAATTTCAAACCATTTCCATCTTCCTCTGGGACCATCTCACCCGGAAGTGCTGGTACTACCTGGATATCCTCAGGATCAGTGCAGAGAAGAGCTTTTTTAGGGGTTTTTCCACCCTGTACTTTTTAACTTAACTGCATCATCCTTGTTTCTCAGAGGATTCCTGGCATCATGAAATGGCTTCTGCTTCTAGAGCATCTCTGCGTAAGCTTCATTCTCCGTGCTTGGTGGTTCTGCAGGCTCAGCTGGAGCCTTGGGTTACTTTCTGTTGACAAAATTGTGTTTTACATGGTTCTGCTTGCTCTTAGGAACCAGTCTGAAACTGGACTTGGAGGGGGAGAGTGGGAATGATTGACTTGCACTATGATCACTGGGGAAAGGGACAGTGCAGGGGTCACCCAGCTCAGCCCCCTGGCAGGAGCAGGGACATCTTCCACTCCACCAGCTTGCTCCAAGCCCCGTCCAGCCTGACCTTGAATGTTTGCCAGGATGGGGCAGCTTATCTGGGCAGCCTTTCTAACAGTGTTTACCCATCCTCATTGTGAAATAATTCTTCCCAATATCTAATTGAGGCCATTCCTCTATCCTGGCACTCCAGGCCCTTGTCCAGAGTCCCTCCCCCGCTCTCCTGGAGCCCCTTTAGGCCCTGGAAGGGGCGGTGTCCCAGAGCCTTCCCCAGGCTGGACAATCCCAGCTCTCCCAGGCTCTGTAGAGGCTCTAACACCTCCACATCCTTGTGGAGAGCTGCAGGTGGGGTCTCAGCAGAGCTGAGGAGAAGGGAAGAATCCCCTGGTGGCCCTGCTGGTCCCAGGTGAGCCCTGGTGCTGGCCCTGTGTCCCCAGGCAGGGCAGAGGGGTGAATGCACTGAGGTCCCAGTTACATCGGGGGTACCCCTGCCCACCCCAGCTCCTCACAGAGCTCAGGGAGAGCCTGGCTGGAAAAACAGCTGGGAAAAACTGCATTACTTGAGCTGCCACCCCAGTCCACCAGGACCTTCCCCAGTGTGGTGGGAGGGTGCTCAGCACCCCTCCTGCTGCCCCCCCCCCTCCTCCCAAGACTAAGTCCACAAGCAGAAGTTTTGTACTTATTTATTTAGCAATTGTAAATGTTACATATTTTAACTTAAAAGCTATATAAAAATATCAATTTTTTTTGTTATGCATGGTTGTGTGTTTTTCTACAGAGCTCTGGCCCAGCCAGTTTATTTTTTTCCAGTTTTTTACATTTCTCTGTTTATGAAGGAAGAGTTTACTTTTTTTTTTTAAAAAAAAAAATCCTCCTGATTTTCTCATCTGGTTTGATTAATTTTTTTCCCCCCAGAACTCTGGTGAGGGCCTGTCCAGGGTCTCACTGGACACCAGGGGCCCAGCAGACACCAGTTGCTCCATGTGGCACTGAGGAGTCAGCCCATGGAATTAATGCTCAGCCACCCCAGCATCCCACCAGGAATGGTCCCCATGGATCCTTTCTGCCAGGGAAAGCCCTCAGCAACCACCCTGGCCTTTATTTACCCTCCACCAAAGCAGGGGGTGACACCTGTCCCTCTGTCCCTCGGGGTGGCACTGCCCTGGGGGGCTCCACCCAGCCAGGGCTCTGTGTGTTGCAGTAGCTGTGTTGCAAATCCATGCAGTGCTTAGTGAGAAAAGGGCTCTGCTCAGACCCCAGAACTTCCCCTGGAGCTGCTCTCCAGCTCCTGCACTGCACTGCCAAGGGGAGTTTTTTAACAGCATGGGGCCAGGAAGGAAAGCAGGAGCTGTCAGGTTTGTGCCCAGGGGTCACTCCTGGGTGTTTTCCTGTGCCCCTGAGCATGCAAACCTGGGCAGGAGCTCCTGCAGAGCCAGGCACATGCAGGGCTCAGCTCCTGGCCCAGGGAAGGCAAACAGGGCTCGGAAGCAGCAGTGAGTGCCCGGGTTGTGTGAAAAGGAGAGAAAGTTGCAGTCCTACCTGCTCACTGGGGCTGCCAAGGGTGAGAACACCGAGGGTGAGGAGCCACCTCGCTCCTGCATCTGAGGCTGAGGGCGGGCATGCAGAATGAGAGGCTCCAAGGTGCTCCACGAGGCCAGCTGGGAAGAGCAACGGGGAGCAGGAGGGCACGGCACCGGGAGCATCCCCGGGTGCTCCTCCAGCAGCAGCCTGGGCAGGGATGGGCTCCAAGGAGTTTTCCCCATCCCAGCTGGGGAGGGTGAGGAGGTTTGGGTGCCTCCTGCCCTGCCTGGCAGCCCTGCAAGGACACAGGTGGGACGTGCAGAGTTAATCTGATGGAAAAGCCACCGTGTGTTGCCCCAGGGATTTGGGTTCCTGCGAGGCCTCGCTGTCCCTGCCCATCCCAGGAGTGCTGGAAGAGGGTGATGGCATCACCCCAAGTCTGGCACAAGGATGTGCAAGCCCAGCAGCTTCTCCCACACACACAGGGACCACACCGGGCTTTTAAAATACCATTTATTACAATGGAGCCTTCCAGGCTAAAATCCCAAGCCAACCAAGGGAGCTTGGTGTTGGTTTCTGGTGTGGCAGGTTCAGGGAGTGGGGTTCGGATGGAGTTGTTTTGTTTTTTTTCCTTTAAGTTTCTGTCTAAACAAAACTGAAGAGTTAAGAACAGGGAAGAGAGGACTCCAGTCCCCTCTGTGCCCTGAATTAGGACAGACCCCACTTGTAGGGGAAATTCTGCAGTGCCTGGAGGCATTTGGGGACCAGGGGGGGTCCCCTGCCCTGTGCCTGACCCTGCTGTGAGTCGAAGGGGGTGGCAGGACCCCCACAGTGGCTCCAGGTGGTGTGATGCCATCAGACACCCAAGCCACATCCCAGAGCTTCTGGTTCCAAATCAAAATGGAAGTGCTTCTTCTTCTTTGTCCTCTCCTTCCTCATGCTGCTGATGTGCCAAAAGCCAAAATTTCCAACAAAAATCCCGAAATGAAACCACGGTGCAGCCCTCGTGCTCCTGTAAACACAAGTTCCTCCTGCTGCTCAGGCTCTGCCGGTGCTGCTGCGGGGAGAGCAGGGCTCCAGGAGCGCTGGGGGCTGGCCCCGAGCCTGTCCCCAGGCCCACCCCTGCGGCCACTGCCGTCTGCTCCGGGGCTTGTGCCGCTGCACGCCTGGCGCTGGGGCACGGCATCCCACCCTTCCTCCTCCTCCTCCTCCTCCCCGTCTCCTCCCAGGGACGCTGGAGCAAGGACGGGGCTTTCAAACCACAGCCGAGGAGGAGGAGGAGGAGGAGGAAGAGGAGGCTGTGGCTGCCGACGATGAAGGAGAGGAAGAAGGGGAGGAGGAGGCATTCCAGAAGAGCCACCGCCTCTTGGGCTGCCGTTTGAGGTGGAGGTAGTCTTCCTTCTCCCGCTCCTTCTTCGCCCGCTGGTAGTGATCCTCCTCCTTCAGGTACCACACCGGCGGCCAGCGATGCTTCTCAAAGTATTCCTGGTTCTCTGTGGGAACATGGAGGGGGTGAGGGCGGTGCCAGGACTGCCAGGACCCCCCTGTCACCTCCCCCTGGCTGCCACTCACCTCCTGACATGGCCTTCATGTCCCGTGGGAACTTGCGGCAGACGTTGTTGTAGTTGGTGCAGATGTGGTGCAGGCACCAGTCAGCGAGCTGGTAGGCGCAGTGGAACTGGGAAAGGATGGGACACCAGCTCAGGGCCACCAGGAATGGGCCAGCACCAGGGATTCACCTCATTTCTCCATGGACATCCAAGGCCAGACCTGGTTGTCCATCTCCTGGAGCTGCCGTACCCCTGTGTTTGTCACCCCCAGTCCTGCTGGACCCCTGTGTTTGTCACCCCCAGTCCTGCTGGACCCCTGTGTGTGTCACCCCCAGTCCTGCCAGACCCCGGCGTGTCACCCCCAGTCCTGCTGGACCCCTGTGTGTGTCACCTGGAGCCCCCCAGCTCTGCCAGCACAGGCTCCTGTCCTACCTGAGCCAGCTCCAGGAACACGAGCACGTCCCCATCGATGTCCACCATCATCTGCGCCGCCTCCATCAGGCCGGTGACCGTGTACTGCTCTGCATGGGGGGACACACGGTGTCAGGGGCTGGCTGGGACAGGGTGACAGCCACCCTGCCACCACCTGGACTCACCTGTGAGAGCCACCAGGTGTGGCAGGCAGAGGCGGTTGGCGAGGATGATGAGCTTCATGTCGTCCAGGTCAGGGCTGGAGCTGAACTGCCCCGTGTACAGGTACTCCAGCACTGCCCGCATGCAGCTCTTGCTGGTGTGAGGAAGTGCCACCTGCCAGACACACACTTTGTCACCTCCTGGCCGTCCCCAGCCATGCCACCCTCCTGGGGAGCTCTCCTCACCTCATTGGTGGAGCTCTCCACGAAGGGGCCGCCGAACATAGCGGCCATCCAGTCGCAGCTGGAGATGAGCAGGGGCTTGTGGGCACTGATAGCACCGTCATCCAGCACAAAGGTGACATCTGGGGACAAGCAGAGTGGTGCTGCTGGGACCGGCCCTGTCACCTGGGCCACACCTTGCCCCAGGGGACAGCAGAGGGAAGGGGATGGAGCCTGGCATATCCTGTATTTCTCCCCAAAAATTTCTCTTAGTTTTGATCCTGCATTCCCTGCCAGCCCAGAAGAGCTCAGGGAAGAGCATCAGCAGTGTTCTGCCTATTCCAAGGGGTTTTCCCAAGTCACTCCACAACACATTTGCCAGCAAGGGGAAAACCTGGGAAGCAAATGTCACACCCAAACTTGAGTCCTTGGAGGGCTGGGAGGGAGGCTGGGGATGTCCTGCCTTGCTCTCCACAGCTTCTCCCAGGGGTATGCAAGGGCCACCACACATCTATCCCTGCCAGGGACAGCCTGACCATATTAGGATCCATCTCCATAAGACAAATTCAGCCAGAGGGAGGCTGGGACATTCATGTCCCCTTGGGATGTCACCTCGTGCTGGTGGCTCATGGTGCTCGCTGGAAAGCTGGGGAAATCCTACTAAGGGCACTCGCTCCTCATAAATCAGGGTGACCCCGTGAAAATCCGGGCTGGGAGAGAAGGAAGTCGCCTTTGCAGCTCTTCCGTAAATAAACAGAGCTGCTGGGCCACCTGGGGAGCAGGAAACCCTGGGGAAGGGCTTCACTTTCTTGGGAAAAAAAAAATGACAAAAATCCCCAAATGGCAAAGTGTGACCAAAAACCCCGAGGGAGACACAGCCACCCCCTCACACACAGAGCAAAGCCAGGAGGTCCCAGCCCCCACCCACACCGTGAACCCCCCAAAAGGACCAGGCTGCTTCTCCTGGAGCTGTACCCGAGAAAGTCCCCTTGGCCAGGCATTCCTTCACCCGGTTGGTCCTCCGGACGTGGAAGGCTTTGGTGATCTCCTGGTTCATGAACGCCTCATTGTTGAGGATGTTGGCCACCATCATGCGCAGGTCAAACACCTCCAGCAGCTCAGCGATGTGAGCGATGTGCATGAGGTCCCGCTCGTTCTCATCCAGCTCACCCGTGTACAGGTACTTCAGCACGGCCCGGAAGGGACCCGGCTGGATGGACGCGTCCATCTTCACCACCACCATCAGCTTGGACTTGTAGGTCAGCGGGTCCTCGGCCATCTCCTCCTGGATGCTGGCAAAGGCCCGGCTCCACGAGGAGAGGTTCCGGCCCCGCCGCAGCCCGTGCTCGCCGTTCTCGTAGCGGTCGCCCCGCAGGATACCGTCACTGGTGGAGGCTCTAAGGCACGGTTTGCGCTGGCCGGGTCCGGCCTCCTCGGTGCTCTCACAGATGTCGAAGCTGGCAGCCCGCAGAAGGAAATCCCGCCCGTGGTGCCTCTCCTCCTGGTGCAGCATCCGTTCGGCAGCCGCAGTGACAGCCGCCCCAAAGCCGTGCCCCACCGTGCTCTGCTGGTCCTCCTCGCTCAGGTCCATGAGGAACAGGTCGTAAAACTTGGAGGAGGAGGTGGAGAGGTAGATCTTGTGTGCGTAGATTTTGATCTTCTCTTGCAGCACCAGGATGACGTCCGCGCACAGGGGATCCTCCAGGAGGTGGGCTGGACGCTCCTCGTTGTTGGAAGGGGGGTCCGGGACGATGATGATGGGAGGAGGGGGCTTGGGGGGCAGGAAGGGGGCTTGGAGCAGGGGCCGCTGCACGTTGCGCAGGTGGGACTTCCAGAACTGCAGGTGGCGGCGGGAGATGAGGGCGGCACGGATGGCATTGTCAAAGACGTCCTTGACGCCAAACTGGGCCACCACGCTCGTCTCGTAATAAGGGATCCCCAACTCCTTGGCAACCTCCCTCCCCTTCTCCGGGGGAAGAATCTCGTTAGGTTTAATTGGCCTGAAAGAGACGGGAGATAATTAATGAAGAGACCTCTTGAGATAAGGAGGGCATGCAGGGACGTCTCCAGGGCGCAAGGGTCCCCACCTGGCCAAGGGTCTCCGTGCCCGGTTGACGGCCTCCAGGTCGGCATAGCGCAGGTCAAGCTGGCAGCCCACCAGGATGACAGGGGCACGGGGACAGAAGTGTTTGATCTCCGGGTACCACATGGTCTTCACATGGTGCAGGGAGTTGGGGTTGGCGATGGAGAAGCACAAAACCACAACGTCGGACCTGCGAGGGGACAAGGGGTCAAAGCCCAGTCTGGGGACTCCCTCCCTGCCCATGGTAATGCCAGGCTCTGCCTCTCCCCACCTGCCGTAGGCAAAGCGCCTGTCCTTGTGGTGGTCACCAAAGGTGTCCCAGAGGCGCAAGGACACGCTGACATCGTCTACCACATCCCGGGAGCGCTCCAGCACCTGCGGGAACAGAAAACCATCCATCTCCTCAGTCCCTGGAGCCTCACAACAACAACTACAGCAGGGCTGTCCTCACCATCCTCACAACCCCCCCTGAGAGAAGGACACAGCTCCACCTCCTCAGGATTCCCAGGGGTGTCAGTGATCCTCCCCAGCAGCCCTGGCTGCCCTCACCTCCTGGCAGACGCGGTACTGGTCGATGGCCCACACCGTGGGCACGTGGGTAGCGAGGAGCTGGTACTGGGTCAAGGTGGCGTTGCAGGCACGGGCACAGATGAGCCGGGTCTTGCCCACCGCGTTGTCCCCGACCACGACGCACTTGATGGTTTCTACGTTTGGCCTCTCATAATCCATGTCAGAATCCATTAATTGGGACCTGCGGGGGGAACGAGGCCTCAGCAACCACTGCCAGGAGCAGGCAGAGTGGCGATCCAGGGCACCGGAGGGGCACGAAGCAGGAGGATGCTGACACTCCCTGGCAGCCTGGGGAAGCTCTGCAGTAGCTGCCCAGCCCTTCCCAGCTCGCTGTCCCCGCCAATCCCCTTTAAAATTTCATGTTCTGGTGGCAGGGTGGCTGCTGTGCCACGTCAGACACATGGCCTGCGTTGGATTGCGCCCTCCTCCCTCCCAGCTCTCCAGCTCATGCTTGTTCATGTGAGATGAGGCTTTTTTTTTTCCCCCCTCTCCCTTCCTCCTCTTCCTTTTCTCCTTCTCCAGCAATTGCAAGAGAAGCTTCCAGAGCCGCCTGACAGAGTGCACATGCGGGCACCACTGGGTTCCACTACCTGGCAGGGGGCACTGACCTTCGCCCCTTTTCCCACCCCATTCCCGAGGGGATATTTGCTCCTAGCCAAGGGCAGCAAGAAGAAGCTCCTTAGGTTTCCCAGAGGTTCAGCAGCCATGGGGATTGGGAGAGCTCCCAGGAGCAGGTGTGACCCCAACCCTCCCGAGAGAGACCTTGGTGCTGAGGGTGCTGCAAAGCTGATGAGCAGCAGCCAGGTGTGCCCAGGTGTGTCACCCATTCCCTGCTCAAAGCCAGAGCCTAAATCAGCCAGAATTAACTCATTACAGCACAAACCCAAGGGTTTATGTGGTTTCTAGGGGGAAAAACACCAAGGGGATTGAGTGATACCAAAAAAATCCCACATCCCAATTTCTGTGAATTTCCCAAGGCCACAGATCTCTTTCCCCTTGGGACAGCAAGGACAAAAAAAAAACCCCACATCCCAATTTCTCCAAACTTCCCAAGGCCACGGATCTCTTCCCCCTCATCGCTCCCTCCTGGCAGCGGCCTCCCGAGCTGCTATAATAAACCACCAGCGCAGTGAGCGAAAATACCCAGTAACGATGGCAACCGAGCCCTGCACGTGGGACCACAGCTCCCCAAACCGGCAGCCTGGCAAGGACTTCCCAATGTTAGCACCTCCCTCCATGCGCAGGCTCCCTGGGCACACCTGGATCCCCAGGGCAGGGCCGAGCCTCAAGCCTCGTGGGCAGCTGGAGGCAGAGGCAGGTGGCACAAATCCAGGTCACTCCGGGTGCCAGCGCTTCCACACCAGGCTGGTCCCGAGGCAAAACTTCTCTGAGTAGTTGTCGCCGCATTCCACATCCCCTCCATCCTTCGGGATGCAGGGAATTCATCCCAAAGGGCATTGAAAACCAGGAGCAGCAGCAGGGCAGGTGGGCTCCTTCCCCATTAGCCCCTCAAAATCCTTTCCCACCCTCCTGTGCTGCCATCCCCAGTCCCCTGCTCATCCCGGGGATCAGCTTGGCTCTGTAGGACCAGGAGATCCAGGAGATCTCCGGGGTGGGGGGGTGTGAGTGCTGGGGGAGCTTTGCTGTGGTTATTTTTAGGCCCAGCCGTGCTCCCAAGTCAGCCGAGCTCGTTTGGATGGAGAGGGAGGGCACAGGAATGACAGCTGCAGTTGGCACTTGGGATGTTTGTCCCTCATGGGGACCTCAGCCCACCCCCAGCCGAGCCAGCTCGGAAAGTCCAGTGCCTCATGGGAATTAAGGGCTAAATCCTTGTGGGATCAGTGCCTGCCATGAGGAGGGGAACAGGGGAACAGCAATGGGGATGAAAAGGGGGTTTTTGATAAAGCAGAACCTCACTGGGGAGCTCTGTTGGCCCCACAGAGGGGGGAGGGGGGAGAAGTCACAGCCCCTCCCCCACAACACAACCCCAGGAAGGGCTGAACCTTTTCAAGCCCCCTCCTCCACATTCCCCACCATCACCTCACTCCTGGGAGCAGCTCCAAAACCCACCGGAGAGTAAAAATAACATGAGATGCTGAGAGATTTGAGTTCCCCCCCAAATGAAAAGCTCTTCCCAGAGAAGCAGGGCAGCTCCAGCCAGCAGCCCCCCAGCTCCATTCTCCTTGCCCCCCACCCAAACCAAGGCACCCAATTCATACCCACACCCCCCACAAGGAGAACCCCAAAATTGCTCCTTCCAGGCTCCCAGCCCGTGGTTGCCAAGGCAACTGCACCATCACCCCGGGAGCTGTCGCTTAGCAACTCTCAGGCTCCAAATCCTCCATCCCGCACCTTGCCAGGGGAGGAGAACCCCCAAACCGGGGTGAAACCTCCCCAAAACGGCGGCGATGCACAAAAACAACCGGGAGGAACGGGGCAATGGGAGGAACGGGGCCCGGGCGGCCCCGCGGAAGCAGCCGGGGCTGTGGAGGCCGCGGCCAGAGGCGGTGAAGGAGAAACGGGGCCCCAAGCGGGGCTGCAGCACGGCCGGGGCCGGGGGATGCGGCGGGCGGGGAGCACCGGGACCTGCTCAGGGGAGCACCCGGCTCGGGGAGCACCGGGAGAGGCTGCGGAAGTTTGGGGAGGGAGTGGGGAGCAGCTGGATCGGGGGTGCGGGGCATCGCAAAAGGGTCCGGGAACACCGGGGCATCGCAAAGGGGCTGGGGAGGATCCAGAGAGGGTGCGGGCATTGTAAGAGGTCTCGGGGGTGTTGCGAGCACTCGAATCGGGGCTCTGGGTTTCCTCATCGCAAAGGGGACAGGAAGCACCGGGAGAGGGTGCGGGGCACCACCAGGAGGTTGAGGGTGCTCGCAGCACCCAGATCGGGGGTGCGGAACACCGCAAGGAGACCGAGGAGGACCCAGGCCGGGGTTGTGGGGCATCGCAAGGAATCTCAGGAGAGCTCGCAGCACCCGACCGGAGCTGCGAGGCATCGCAAGGAGCTTGGGGGTGCTCGGAGCACCAGGATCGGGGGTGCGGACCATCGCCAGGCGGACGGGAAGAGCCGAGAGGGGATGCGGGAAACGCCGACGGGACTGGAGAGCATCGGGAGCCGCTGCGGGGCATCGCCAGGGGGGCTCGAACCACCCGGATCGGGGGTGCGGGGCACGGCCAAGGGGCCGGGCCCTCGCTGTCCCCGGGCCGGGAGCGGGGCAGGATGCGCGGAGGCGGAGCGGGGCGCGGAAGCGCGGGGGGGTCCCCCGGTACTTACACCAACACAGACGAAGCGGCGGCTCCCAGGGGCCGGGGCCGGGCTCGCCCCTCCGGACATGGCCACGGCGCAGCTTGCGCGGCTCGGCTGGGCACGGCTGCGCTGCTCAGGGCCGGGGTGGCCCATGGCGGCAGCTCGGCCGCCCCGATCTCCGCATCCGCGGCCCGCTGCGCTGCGCGGAGCCCTGCGCGGATCGCGGCCCTGCGCTGCCCTGCGCGCTGCAGTCGCGGCCGCCCCGCCTTTCATTCACAAAAAACAAGCGGCCCCAGCCGAGCCCCGCCCCAGAGCCACCCCCCCCGCTGCCGCGCATTGGCTGAGGGAGACTCGGGGGGGCTCCCGGGGTGGGTTCGGGCTCGTCCTGCCGCGCACGGGGACCCCCAGCATGTCCCTTGAAGGAGGCTCCGTTGTGGCCCCCGGTCCTGCCGTGGAACCCCAGTCTTGCTCCTAAAGCTCACTCGCAGGGGGCTTTGTTGTGTCCCCCTAAATCCGCCTTGAGACCCCGTTATATCCTCTAACCCTCCCTCGCAGGGGGCTCCGTCGCGCCCCCACAATTCTGCCTTCAGACCCCCATCGTGTTCTCCCTCGCAGGGGACTCCTCTGTGACACCCCCCCCCTGCCTTCCATGGAGCTCCATCCTGCCCCTAAACCTCCCTCTCAGGGGGCTCTGTTGTACCCCCAGTTCTGCCTTGGGACCCCCATCCTGGCCCTAAAACCCTCCCATAAAGGGAGCTCCATCCCGGCCCCCAAGTCCTGCCCCCAATCCCGCACTCCATGGATTCCTGTCCTCCCTCCGCATGAGACCCCCACCCTGCCCTCCACGGGGAAGATGAGAGCCTCAGCCCCCCCCTAAATCTCGCCTCCATTCTTCCCCCGCGTCCCCAGTGCCCCCCAGTCCTGATCTGGGGAAGGGGTGCACGCTCTCCTGCATCCCTCTGAGCACCTCTCCCCAAATTTCAGGGAGGTGCCAGCTCCCAGCTGGGCCATGGGCGGAGCTGCTGGTGCAGGAGACCCCTCAGAAGCCCCACAGCCTCCCCGGAGCACCCCCAAAGCCTCACAGGGCTTCTCTCGGGGGTGGGGGGGGGAGCGAAGCTGCTCCATCTCCTCCAAGCACAAGGCCACAAGTTGCGTTTCTGACTTTTCACCGTTCTCTACAGAGCTCATTGCAGCCCCCGCCTCACCCCTAGGGCAGCTCCCCGAAATCTGAACCCTCAGGGCATTAAAAAAAACAAAAAACAAAAAACCGCAACCCCCCAAAAAACTCCGAGTCATCTTTGCAGCGCGGCTGCCGGGAATGCGCCGGCCGCCGCCGGCCCCGCTGCTCTGACCCCGTATATCCGCATCATGTGATCCTCGCCATCCCTTCCCGAGACATCCAGCCGCCTTTCCCTCCCCATCCCCGCGCTAAGCTCGGCCCCCCTGCATGGCCTTGATCCCTTCCTGCTTGGATGAGGCCGGCTGGAAGCCCGAGCCGGGGCTGACACCTCCGCAGAGCCCGGAGCTCGCCTCGCCCCAGCCCCTCCACAGCCCCCCCCCCACCTCACCGAACTCGCAGCACGGGGATCTGTCTCTCCATAGCAGAATGAGATGGAGCCGCTAATTTGGGGAGGGGAAAGCCCTTTTGGCTTTTGAGCCGCCAAGAAGCGGCTCCAGGCGCTGCCTCGGTGCCCGCGCCGGGACCGGGAGGCGGCGGCGGAGCTGCGGAATCGCTGCCCCGGGAGCTGCGAGCAGCCGAGCCTGGAGCTTTCTGCTTCTTGGAGTGGGTCACGGGGAAGGAACACGTAAAGCTTGTTCGCCAGCCGCATGATTTGGCTTATTTGCTCTCTTGTAGCAGGTACTTAATTGTGGCAGAAAGGGTTCCCGGCAGCTTTCCGGGCAGACAAATTCCCTCCTGCCCCTCTCGCAGCCAGGCAAAACAAAAGCACAGTTGTCACTGGCGGGAGAAACGCTCCGGCTGCAGAGCTCGCACGGGCCTCCTTCCCAGGAGAAAAGGTTTCCCGGGAGGATGGAGGCACCGGGGTGGGCACGGGGCATGGGAAAGGGGTCGGGGGCAGCTGTGGAGCTCGTGAGAGCTGCTCAGAGCCCCTCTCCTCCGTGGGAGGAGGAGCACAAGGCTCAGCTGACTGTTCCTCAGCCAGCCCACGTTGTGGCATGGTATGGAATGGCACGACACAGAATGGCACAGCTGCCCATGGCATGGCATGGCATGGCACAGCTGCCCATGGCATGGCATGGAATGGCACAGCTGCCCATGGCACTGCACAGCCACCCCATGACATCCCCCTCCCTCAGCACGGCCATCTCTGGCACGGCTATAATTAAAAGGCCTTTTGCTCCTTGCTCCCATCTCTCCAATTTAAGCCTCTTGAATTCGCCAAGGAATTCATCTGTCTGGCTCCATGATCACCCTGACTCCCTGGCAAAGAGCTCTGCACCCAAACTGAGCTCTGGGGGTCACACCAAGCCCCCTTTTCACCCTGCAGCATCTTCCTCCCTCCATCTCCCACCCCCCAAGCCAGGAATGAAGAAGCCAAGCCCTCGGAATATCCGAGATATGAGCATATATTGCTCCTGCCCCAGTAAAATTTATGACTCCCCAGTTTAAAGCTGGGGTGTTTCCATCCCTCCCAGGTGCTGCCAGGACCCTGCCAGCCTCACTGGGGAGAGGATGCAGAAACCCAAATCCAAACCCATTTTCCTTGTGTTCCTTGGATGCTTTGCAACCACTGCAGCCTTCTTGGCTCTGCCCCCGACCCTGCCCCCCAAATCCAGCGTCATTCACCTTGCAAGAGGCTGAAGGGCTGGCACAGACCAAGGCAACGCATCCCTCACTGGAAAAAGTGGATTTGGGGTGGGTAGACACCCCAAAAACCCTGGGCAGCCCTGAACCACACATTCCCAAAGCTCCCAGCGCCAGGACCCTGACTTTGCCTTGCTCTGCTGGGAGTTTTCCACCTCATCCATAGGGAACAGAGGCGTTGCTGTGGCGTGGGTGGGATGGGAGCAAAGAGCAAAGTCCCTGGAGAAAGTGGCCGGAGGAAAAGTGCCAGGAGCAGGGCTGGGAGGAGGCAGCAGGAGGTACTTACAGGCTGTGAGCCATGGCTGTCATCTTCCCGGCGGGGCTGCCCTTGCCTGGGCTTTCCATCGCTTTCTCTTGGCAGGCTCTGCAAGGAGAGAGCACAGGGGCCTGTCAAATCCCCCCCCAAACATGGACTCACATCGTAAAGCCACCCCCTCCCCACTCGGTGTCACCTCCCGGGGACAGAAAGGTTTTGGGAAGGTGAGTCCTGGGCTGGCCAAGTGCAGGTGTGGGGACAGAGCTGTACCTTGTCTCCCCATTGTCCCCATGTCTCTCTGCCAGCTCTGCCCTCCTCGTGCCACCCTCCAAACCAGCAGAAATAAATCAATCCATGGAGTGCACACAGACCCGTCCCCTGCTCTGAGGGCTCCACAGTGACAACCTCTGCTCAGCCCCAGCGAGGCTCTCCCAGCTCCCACCCCCTCTCCAAGCATCTCACCCTTGGGCTAAGAGTCTTCCCTGTGGATCTGAGCCCCCCGGGCAGTGCCTGGCTCCCGGGGTGGCCAGCAGGCCAGCGAGTGCCCTGGCATGGTGGCTTTGGCCAAGGCTCTGGAGCGAGGCAGAGAACAGGGCTGTCCCTCCTTCTCCGTCACTGGATCCCGCACACGTCATGAGCAGAGTCCAGCCTGGGATTTGCTCCTGGCAAAGCCAGCAGAGTCCTGGCTCCTGGCGGGGATTGGGTTCCAGGCACCCACCATGGTGCTGGATCCATCCATGGGTTCACCAGAAAGAGCAGCAAGGGGTCACCCCTCAGTTTTGCTTCTCTGAAAATCCCAAATCCTGCCATTTGGCTTCCTGAATGAGGCTACAAGGGGTCTCCTTGCTCAGGACAGCTGCTCCAAGCACCCCATGGGCCCCCCAGCCCCAGCAGCAGCCAGGGAGGGAGGTGGCAGCTCTGGAAAAAATGGCATTTACAGGCTCGGTACCCAACAAGAGCTAGGAGAAATCTTCAACCAGAACTTCACAAAAATGGCAAAACCCAACCTTGACAGGGGAGCAGTGGGGACAAAAGGCCACATTGGGATGTGCCACCACAGTGGTGGGGAGCAGAGCCCGGGACACAGCTGATACCAGAAGGAAACTCTAAAACAAGCAAAAAAAGAACATTTTCGCACCTTCCATCCCCTGCCCTGCCAAAGGAGCAGGGGCTGTCTGCGAGGCAGGAGATTGGGGCGCTCTGTAAATTCACTGCATGCAGGAATCCTCTGGCCCAGCTGGATGCCATTTCCCACCCCTGGAATCAGGCACCCGACAGCTCACCCTGCCATCGATACGGCTGCAGAACTCCAGGGATTCATCACTCAGCTTATAAATATTTAAAGCCAGAAGGAGCCGCGTGCTCCTGTAAAACGCAGCTCCTTGCACAAGCCCAGCATCCCTTTGCCCCAGCGCTGAGCTTATGAACATTTGGGACTCTCCAGACGGATCTTTCACAGCTAAAAACCAGGTTAGGGCGAAATTCAAGGTCTTGATCCATCCATGCAGGATTTCTGCACCCTCCAGCTGGGGATACACTGGATTTACCACCCCGAGGGGTGCAGGAAGTGCTGCTGGAACGGAATCACAGCCGAGGCTGTGCTTCCAGCTGCTTGTTCCCCACACCCCAGGCAGGTTTTGGGGGGCACAGCCGGCCCCACACCCTCGGAAAGGCTGCAGCTGCAGCCTGGAGCACTGACAAGCTCCCGCCGGCTGCTCCAGGCAGGATTCACAGTTTCATACAGCATTAAGAGCTGCTGACGCCTCGTGAAAAAACTGTGAAAAGCTTCTATTTTGGGGAAAGTTCCTCTTATAACGGTGCATCCTGTGGCTTCTCTGTTTCCCTTTTTCTCCTGGTTTCTCTTGCTACGGAGAGCTGTGCAGAAAATAGGCGGATAATGCTGCCAACCAGCCTGGGCTCTTCGTCAGAAGAGGAAAATAACCCTCCAAGCCACCCCCAGCCAAGGAATTAATTCTCATGCCGCACTTGGGTGGGGGCCTGGGGTGAGAAGGGAGGCAGTGGGACCCTCCTGGGACTTGTTTCTGGGCACGGAGCGTGAAGGGGCTTGGATATTTCCTAATGAGGGAAAAACGCTGGTTTTGCTTGGTTTAGACTTTCCCTGTGGTGTCAGATCTTTCCTGGACTCTCCTCCCCACTCTGCTCCCAACCCACGGTGCCATCGTCTGCCTTTGCACCCACTGTTCCCCCATTAAAGAAAAAAAAGGATTACAACATCAAAAAACCGGGAGTTTGTCTCCAAGCAACTGTCTCCAAGCAGGGATGGAGAGCAGAAAAGGAGAAGCAGCAGCGTTAAGTGGGGAGAAAACTTCTGGAAATCGTGGCGGGGAGAGGCAGGGAGGGAACAGCAGAAAAAGAGGGACATGGGGCTGATAGCACCAGGAGCAGGCAGGAGCCCCGGGGCAGGAGTATCTCTCCCTTTCCTCACCCCTGGCTTGTGAAACACCTCCCGGCTCCTCAAAGCCACTTCCAGCCCCAAGGGCGAAGGAAGCTGCGGCCGCAGGGCACTGAGGCAGGGAGGTGAGACCAGAGCTCCGTGTTGGCCGTGCTGATGCCCAGGGACCACCAAGAGCCCTGACTGAAGCAGGGAGGAGCGGCCGGCTTTATCCGCGCTGCTCCCGTGCCAGAGAGGGGCGAAATTCCACCCTGGAAAATTCTTTGCCTGCACATCTCGGTGTCTCCTCGCACGTGGCTCTGCCTCAGCAGCCTCCTCGCTGCCCTGCAAGCCACAGAGGCACCCCACAGGTCCCGCACCCCTATTCTCGACAGCTCCAAGGGGTCGTGAGGGAAGGAGGAGCTGCGAATGCCGCCCGCTTCGGAGAGGCTGCATCGCCCCCAGGCGCTGGGAAAACCCTCGCGGGGCGCTTGGAGCTGTTCCTGGGGCAAAAATTCCCCCATTTCTCAGCCCTCGGAGCCTTTGCGTTCCACCACTAATTCCCGGCGGAGAAACCCTCACCCTCTCCATGCCCCATGGCCGCTCCCTGGGGAAAAAGGGGGATAATTTGCTCCAGGCGTGGTTACCTGAGCGCAGCGGCCCCGCTCTGTCCCGCGGCTCTTCCCTTCGCTGCAGCAGCCGCCTTCCCTTTCCAGGTGCAAACTGGCCCGGACAGGCAGGACCCATTTTTATACTCTCGCCCATGTGATCCAAACAAATGCCCTAGGGATGAGTTTTTGCACTGACACAACTCAAGGGGCTGGGACTAAAAAACCTGTTGGACCACAATCCCAGCTCAGCGGACAGGAATTTTCCACTCGGATCCTTTCAGCCCGGCTCTGGGTGCGCCGGCACGCGCCGGGGCCCGCGTCTCCCTGCTCCTCCCAAAAAATCCCATTTCCCTGCACTTCCCGAATCTTTCTCGTTCCTAAATGTTTCCTCTTGTGCAGCTGGAGAAAACGAACCATGGGATGGTTCCACCATGGAGATGGGAAGAGTGAAGAATATGTTTGAGGCACTGACTGCATTTAAATTCTGCAAGTCTTTCGTTTTCCCCATGATCTGTGAAAAACAAAACAAAAAAAACCCCAAACACAAAAATCCCAAACAGACACGAAAAAAAACCAAACCCAACGGAGCAGAAAATGCCAGCCAGGGTGAGAAATGGGGAGAATCCTTTGCTCCTGGAAAAGAAAACTCCCTGCCGCCTTGGGGCCTGGGAACTGCACTTCTGCACAGGTTGGAAGGTGATTTTAGGAGCTGCCAGGACGGAGGGTCCTGCACTGGGGCGCTCCTCAGGAATGCAAGGGAAGGAAGGTAGGTCCCAGGTGAGTCGGGATGCCCGGGATGGGAACTGTGAGAGCTCCGCGTGGGTGACTCAGTGGGAACCGAGGCACCGGGAAAACGGCCACGGGCCACGGAAAGGAGCCACGAGCGTGAATCAGCGGGATCGAGCGGTGACTCCGTGGGAAAGGAGGGAGGCCATGGGATAATGGGGCAGGAGGAGCCCCTTGAAAGCGCTCCTGTTCACCTTGGGGCAGCGCTGGCAGCAGCTGGAGCTGATCCCGATGGATTTGATAAGAACAGGAACGTGCAGCTCGGCACACACGGGGCCAGCCCAGCGCTCCCCTCTCCACCATCCCGAGGTGCTGCGGTGCCCCGGGGCTCTCCCGCACCTCCCGGATGTTCTGTCCTAGCTGCAGGCACAGCCCTTCGCTCCGGCCGGGGTTGGGGAGGGATTTGTCCGCCTGATTTGGGGGTAAAAGGTTTTGATGGGTCACAGAGCGGGGGAAGCGTTCCCCGCCCGGAGTGAGGGTGGGTTTGCAGCTACGTCTTGGAGCACCTGCAAGTGGTCTTAATCTCGCCCAAATTACTGCCAATGATCGGCCTGGGGGGATTTCAGCCTGAGCCTCCTGGGACTGGGGGGACTGGAAAGGGGTGCGTGGAAGCGGGGAGGCGGGGGGGGGCCTGGGCTGGCTGTGCTGGAGACCACAGGCTGTTTTCTGTCGCTTTGCAGCTGGGGTTTTATTTTTGGGATGTAAAGGCAGCGGCTCTGTGACCCTCCTTGTGTGAGGAACTGTAAATAGGGGAGATTTTGGAGTCTCCTTCAGGGCCAGGGTGCAAAGGGGATCCGAAAAAACATGTGGCCAGGAGAGAAGCTAGAAAATGTTCTGGAAAAGATGCTCATGCTGAAGGGCTTCCCCCAAATATGCGAAGTGCCTCACCTCCTTCCAGCTCCCAAACTGGATTTGGGGGATCGTGATGGGGGTGTAGGGCTTCCCAGGAAAGCACCACCGCTGGACTGTGAGCTCATTAAAGGTCTACCAGCCCCTGCTGCAAACCAGTTAAAGCCATTTAGGGAAGGGTTAAGCCAGTTCAGTGTGATTTGGGAGCCTATTGATGCAGAGGTTAATCTGGTGTAAGTGCATCAACATCGGGGATTTGAACCAATTTAACTGTTCCAGCTCCGGATTTTCCCTGGAGGATTTCGGGAAGGGTCCAGCCTGTGCTCCCCTTAATCCGCGGAGAGCCTTGGGAGGAGGGAGAAAAGAAACCAGACACTGAAGGGAAGAGCCTCATGCAGGCTGAATCTGAAATGCTGCTATTTATTATTACATATTATATTTATATTATATAGAATATAATCATATTTATATATATTATTTTTATAGACCATCCCTGCCCTGCTGGCCGGGATCCCACCCTGATCCCGGTGCCCAGCTGGCACAGGGTGGGCAGTGTAGCCCTCCCGGCCCATCCCAGCTCCCTGGAGTGGTTCCTGGGACCAGGCTGAGCCTGAGCTGAGTCAGAGCAGAGGATGCTCCTTCCTCATCCCAGCTCCTCATTATCCCGCAGCCCCAGGGCTTTCCCACGAGCCTCATCCAGCCGGGCCGTGGGACCTGGAAGAGGTGTTTGTTTATTTTTTTGCTGTCATCCCTGAAGGGCTGTAATCACAATTAGAGCATCCACGAGGCACGGGGCAGAGATTCATCTCCTTTCCAAGGCCACAGCGCTCAGGAGAGTGGGAGGGAAAGAGGGAAAAGGTGGAATTGCTTCCATCACCCGATCCCTGTGCCCACACAGCATCCCTGGGGAGCGCGGCGAGGTTGGCAGAGGTCACACCTGAGGGTTTCTCAATGTTTTCCCTCCACGCTGCTGTCGCGTGTCGGCCTTGCAGCAATTCCTGCTGGCTTTTCCCGTCTCCAGGAGCGGGGAGCGCTTAATGAAGAAATTCCAGCCGGGAATTCACGGGGATTGCTCAGAGGTGTGTGGGAATGGAGGGATGGTGACGGGATTGGATCGGGCAGCACCTGGAGAGGAGCGGGCTGGGCCGGGCTGTGCCAGCAGCGCTGAGATCCGGGAGCCGCCAGGCTGGGGAGCTGCTGCCGGAGGAGAAGCGGCTCCTGCACCGCTCTGCGCTGCCTTGTGACTGCGAAATGAATGTGCTTAATATAGGACAAGTGAAAACATTCCGCCCAAAATAGAAGCCCTTCCCCAGAAAGCGCCGCAGCTCCGGCAGGAGCAGTCACAAGGTACCTGCCGTGGCACGGAGGGCTGTGCCAGGTGTGCCAGAGCAGCGCTGCCCATCCTGCTGCCAGCTCCTGCCTGTCCCCAAGGTCACCCCCCTGAGCCTCCCCAAACTGCCCGAGGAGCTCAGGGATGGGGCACGAGCCCCCGGGATTGGGATTAGGGTGCAAGGGTGGCGGGGGGGATGGTCGCATCCCCAAATCCTGTGATCCCACGGGTGCTGCGGGCTGCAGGGGATGGGATTGGGATAATTCCTGCCCGTGCTGCTGCTGGAGCTGAGGTTTGGGATGGGAAGGGGGAGCTGGGGGGCTGCTGCCCGGCTCGGGGGCTCTCTCAGCTGTGTGCGTTTCCCTGAAAAATATCGGATACTCCTCTTCTCCTGGTTGCTGCTGGAATACCCAGCTGAGTCAGAGGGAGCGGGGCCGGTGCCAGGGAAAGTTTTGGGGGTTGCAGCAGCCCCAGGGCTGCTCTGCTGCTGCATTTGTGCCTCACTGGCAGCTCCTCCTGTGGGGATCCGTGCAGGAGCCGAGGTAAAAAGGCAAAAAGCATCGTGGATCCCTTCCCTGATCCCACAGAGATTCCTGCTCAGAGGGCACTGGGGGTCCAACCCCACTTTTTGGACTCTGACCCGTCCCCTGCAGTCACTCGTGACCCTCCCGGCGCTGCTGGTGCCGGGGTTTAATCCAGCTGGACCAGGCACAGCTGCCGGCCAGGAGAGGGTGAGAGTTCAGCGCTGGAGCTTTGGCAGGTATAAAGGGAAAAGCCAGAAATCCTTCCCTGATAATCTCAGGCTGCACCAGGCATCTGCGTTCGGTGTTTAAAGCTCTGCTGTTCCAGCCTGCGGCTCACGGGAGGGGTTTGGGGGGATAAATTCAACCCCCTCACCCCAGATTTTGCCCCGGCATTTTATTAATGCTGGAGAAACCCAAAAATCCAGGGTCAGCCCTTGAATTCCTGCCTTTTTATGATGTGTGATCTTTAACCCCTGACCCCAGCGTGGCTCTAGACAGGCCCAGGGGAACTCCTGAGCCCAATAAATCTGTCACACCCCTGAAATCCATTTAAAAATCCCCCAGGGAGCAGAGCCAGACCCGCAGATCGGTTCAGATGCAATTTTATGGCTCCTCCTGAGCCAAGTGGGGTTTTTGATTCACAAAGCTCTTGCCCAGGGGCTCGGCCGGGACAAGGTGAAGGCGACCTTGGGGTTGTTAGGTTGGAATTCTTGGCCAGGGAAGAAAGGAAATGTGAGGACAACCCATAGAGAAGGGAGATAAGAGGCACAGCGAGGCCAAGACACAGCTGGAGCTGCTGAATGGGGAGAGAGGATGTGGGTTTTTGCTTCCTTTTCTGATTGCTGCGGAATTAAAGGGCTGCAAAATGGGCTTCCTGCAAGGCCAAAATTGAGGGAATTCCCCCGGCTATCGAGGCTCTGCCAAGTGCTCGGCTTTGTGCTGCCTTGCTGCTTGGTATCAGCAGTGTAAATACATTTTTTTAGCCATTTTTCAGCCCGTAGGTGTTGGGGTTTTTTTGAGTTGCTCCGGTGCTTTGCTCGCCGGACTCTGGGGGAAACTGAGGCACGGAGGTGCCACCTGGAAATATTCGGATTACTTCCTGAATCAGAGAAAACTGCCGGATTATTGAAGGAAGAGCTGGGCTGATTTTATTTTTTTATTATTATTATTATTAATTTTTAAATTTTTTTTATTGCTCAGAAATACTTTTGCTCCTGGAAAGCAGAATAAACCCTTGTTTTCCAGAGATTTGGCTTTGAGTTTTAACCTCTTCAGTGGTACCTTAAAAATTTTGTCCAGCCTGAAATTGTGAGAGAAAAACCCAAAACCACCACGTTTTCCTGTGTCAGCTCCCTGTTCCGGCCATTCACACCTGAGGCCACAACAAAATGGGATGGGAGCAAGCTGAAAATTCCAAGAAAAAGGCAAAATGGCCCCTTTTTTAGGGAGCAAGGAGATGAATGGAAAGCCAGGTGGGCCCTGGTTTATCTCCATTTCCCATCAACAGGAATTCGGCTCCGGGAAGCTCCAAACAATGCTTCCCTGGGGAGAAAAATAAGATTTTAACGAACTTTTCGAGTGAAAGTTTGCTCTGGAAGTGACGGTTCCGCATTAAATAAACAAAAAGCTGGGGGCTTTGCACGTGTGGGGGAGCTCTGAGAGCTCCTCACTCTCAGCTGATGGTCATGGGGAGCCTCGAAAATTTTCTATTTTTGCCTGAGCTAGATCCTAAAGCTCCCCTGGGGAATATTTTGGCCCCTTGGCAGCGATAGGAGAGTGCCCAGGTGGGATTTGCTGGGGTTTTTTTGCCTCCTCTGCCCCTTCCTTTCCCTCTCAAAGCCCCATTTGTGGCCCCGTGGCTCAGCCCAGGTGGAATTTGACTCCCGGCTCGGGTGATTTGGCTTTCACAGGAGCTTTGTTGCTGTTAAAACAAGCCCCAGACTTCTCCTTCCCTTCCCTGACTTCAGGTGGCTGCTTTTCATTAAGAGCTTTTTAATCTCTGATATGAACAGGAAAATCATTTCCTCACCTACTGCTTGGTTTTGCCAGCTCTGAGAGGCTTTTTAGCACCTTTCAGAGCTGTTTGCTGAGGATCCATATGCAAAATATATTTATTTTTATATCTTTATTTAAATATCTGCCCCCATGTGAATTGTTGTTGGGACTGCAGCGATTTTATTCCATCGATTCCCTCATTTGATTAATTAAATTAATCTCGTGCTGGCTACTTTTGAAAGCTTTGTTTTATTTCCAGAATATTGGGAAATATCCCTCGTGGAAGCTGGCAGAGCTGAGGGCTTTCAAACAGGTTTTCAATCATGTTTTTACCCCAAAAAAAGATGAAAATTTTGATGCTCAGGGCAGCATCTCTTCATGTCTCATCCCATCCTGGAGTGTGGGGGAATCTCTGGATTTCCCTCACCTCTGAACCTCACACCAGAGGCTCCCAGCTGAAAAAACGAGATTCCTGCAGGGCTTAGGGAACCTGGGAACACCCTGGGATGGCCGAGACAGGATTCGGGCTCAGCTCAGGACCTGGTTTGACACCACGAGCTGCCTTTTCCCAGGTAGGATCCTGCTCCAGACAGGAAACTGCTGCCTCTCCCGGTGTTTTTTTCCTGTTTTTCCCCAGCTGGGAGAGCTCCAGGCACAGGCAGGAGGAGGGGGAAATTGCCCATCCCTGGGCTCGGTTTTCCAGGAATGTGGCAGGGACAGCAAAGCCAGTGGCTCTGGAGTCACCCCGGCCTGGGTTTCAAAACACGGAGGTTTAAAAATTAAATATTCCGGTGGACTCCTGCCCCTCAGGAGCATCACACAGGAGAGGGTGTCCAGCCCTGGTGGCACTTTCCCATGGATATTTTATCCATAGGAGCTGGGCACATTCCCTGCTGCCCTTTAAATTCTGTCTCCAGAGTGGAGGAAATAAAATCTTTGGGGGGGGAAAAAAAAAAAAGTAAAAGGTGTAAAAAATACTGTTTTATCTTTTTTTTTTTTTTTTTTTTAATTATTATTATTATTTAGGGAGGAAGCCATGGTTTGTCTTCCATGGGATGCTGGAAAATTGTTGCTCCCTGAGTTTGCTTCCTGAGCATCCCTGGGAGATCCCCTGCACTTTTTCCACTGGAAAATCCTTTTGGGATGATCTGTGGGAGGTCTCCAGGTGGAAGGGGCTGATATTGGCTCTGCAAAGGGCTTTTCTCAGCCTCTGGGGTTGGAAAAATAAAATAAAAAATAAATCCCTGTTCTGAGCTCATCTCGTTTTGGGTTCTCGGTGTTGTTTGGGGAACCTCTGCAAAGCTGTCACAAAAAAAAAAAAACAACCCAGAACACTGCGAAGGGACTGGAGAGGATCCTGAGCCACACCTGGGGGCCACGGAGCTGCTCCGAGGGCTGGATCCCCTCCGGATTCTGGGAGAGCTGGGAATGTTCTCCTGGAGAGGAGAAGGATACAGGGAGAGCTCGGAGCCCCTTGCAGGGCCTGAAGGGGCTCAAGAAGGGCTGGGGACAAGGGATGGAGGGACAGGACACAGGGAATGGCTCCCACTGGGAAAGGGGAGATTTGGGAGGGATATTGGGAAGGAATTCCTGGCTGTGAGTGGGGGGAAGGGACAGGGATGAAATTCCCAGAGAAGCTGTGGCTGCCCCTGGATCCCTTGGAGCAGCCTGGGACAGTGGAAGGTGCCCATGGCAGGGATGGCACTGATGCAATTTCAGGTCTTTCCAACCCAAACTATTCTATGTTTTACCAGGAGCTCCTTGTCCACATCTCCCCTTCTCCTGGTACCCAATTCCCTGTCTCTTGTTAAACTTTCATCCCCATTTCCCCAGGGAAATTCCTGCCTTTCTCACCATCCTATGACCACATTTCGGGGCATTTTCTGCTCATCAACACCTTCGTCCGGAGCTGGGCATCCCAAATTTTCACCACCCCCGGTCCCAGTGACACCGTGAGGGTTCAAACCGCACTCCGGGCGCTCCTGACTCAGCCAGCCCGGCATTCCTGGGAAAAGCCTGACTCACGTGAGCCCATTTGCCGGCTCAGGGCTCTAATTACGGGCTGTGCCCATCTCGGCAGCGTGGGAATGGGAGCCATTAAGCCCCTAAAAGCTCCCGATCATTCCCAATCCATTAATGTTTCTAATTAGTTAAAGCCGGCGCCTCTTTCTCTCGCCGTGCTCGCTCGTGTTCTCTGAGCGTGCAGCCACAGCTCCATTATATAATGATCCCCTCGCTGCTGTAATCCCCATTCCCAACTCACACCGGGCTCTCTTTGATTTTCATTTTTATTTTTATATTTTATTTTATTTATTCTCACGTGGCTCTTTCAGCAACCGATCCCTTCCCCGGGCTCCTCACCCCTAGCGATGGAGGAGACCCCAAAGTTGGGCTCCCATCGCTCCTAAAGAGCCCGAGCAGCTGCAGGTGCGGCCGGGGGGGTTGGGTCGGGCAGCACCCGGCGCCTGTTCGGGGCGGTTGGGGGCGGTTGCTGAAGGGTTAAAAAGCCGTTGGCAGATCCGGAGCACCCGGCTGCCCCTTCCCCGGGGTTTGACTTTCATTCCCGGTCCCTCTGTCCTTTTCTTCCAAGGAAACCATCTCCACGGCAACCTCAAACCTCCGGGCTTCTGCCTCGGAGCTGCTCAGCCGTCCCCAGGACCCCGGTAAGTGCTCGGCAGGGCCTGCTCATCCCTGGTGGCCCGTGGCTACCGGCTCCAGCGGGAGGTGAGGAGGTGAGGGCTGGAGCCGGGCTTGGCAGGGGGGTGGGGGACCCAAGCCCGTGTCCCCTCATCCCCCTCGAGGCTTCGTGTGGCTTAAAAACAGGCGGCTAGAGTGTCCCGGTGCGGGAAAAACGCTGGAGGGGGTGGCTGGGTCACGGTGCTGCTCCCCTGCAGGGACCCCTTGGGTTGGGGACAGGTCCCGGGGTCCTGTGGCCTTGGGGGTGGTCTCGGATAGACCTCAGCCACTCCTGATCCCAATTTCCCTTGGCGTTTGGGAGAGCAGCACGGGGAGATGGGGACTCTGTCCCTTCTTGGAGCTGGGTTTGGAGCGTGGTGTCACCACGTGGGCACATTTCTGGTGCACAGGACTTGTGGGAAAGGGTTCTCTGAGCTGTGGGCTCATCTTGGGGGTTCCCGGTAAGGGGGAGCAGCAGGAACCGGCTCAGCTCTGGAATAAACGGGATTAAAGTCGTGGTGCTGGTGGAGGAAATGATGAGCGAGGATTGGGATGCTCTGCCTGGAGCTGTCCTGGGGGGGTCCCTGTGGGGCTGACCCTCACTGTCCCCTTGTCCCCAGGGCAGGATGAAGCTGCTGGAGGCTGTGCTGGTGGCGCTCATCCTGATCCTCCCCGGCGCCTGGGGCAATGAGGCCTCCCGCACCTGCATCTTCCAGACCCTCAGCGAGTCCGACCATGAGTTCTGCAGGTGAGCCCCTGGCCAGCCTGGCTGTGCCCTTTGTGACCCTCGTGTCACCTCCTGGCACAGCTCATCCCAGCGTCCCCTTGGCCAGGACTCTACGTTGGGGCTGTTCTCCTCCTTTTCCCAGGAATCCAGGGTGCATCGGAGCTCCTGGAGTTGTTTCCCGGCCTGCTTTGTAAAGGTTTTGGAAGTGACTTGTGTGGCATCAGGGATGACAGAAGTTTTCTATGGAAAACTTCAAAGGAAGTTTGAAGATTCCATGCTGCTTTTGCATGGAATCCTGGGATGGTTTGGGTGGGAAGGGGCCCTAAAACCCATCCATCTCCAAGCCCAACACCTCCCACTATCCCAGGCTCATCCAACCTGGCCTTGGATACTTCCAGGGATCCAGGGGAAGCCACGGCTCCTCTGGGAATTCCATCCTAGCCCTTCCCCACCCTCCCAGCCAGGAATTCCTTCCCCAAATCTCCTGGAGAATGCTTAAATTCCCTCTGCCCCTGGTGAGAGTGCACAGAGCCCGACCTTCCCTTCTCCCACATTTGCATCCCAGTGCTCCCAACCCCATCCCAATTCCCCCCTCCAGCAGGGCCAGGCCTCATTTTTCTCCTTCTCCCCTTTTTCCAGAGGGGATTTGGAAGTCATCTACCCCGAGGTGGGCGATGTGAGCTGTGCCTACATCCCCAAGTGCCACAGCTACCGCCAGAAGCTCAGCCTGGAGTGGGGCAAACCCCGCGTCCGCTACCCCTGGGCAAAGAAGGTGAGGCCCCGCTCCGGCTTTTCCTGAGATCGGGATGGCTTCTGGAGCTTTATTCCCATTTTTTCTCATTGATTCAGGGGTTTGGTTGGAGGTTGAGTTGTGCATAAATGGAATTGCCATTTTTTTGTGATATTTTTGTGATTTGTTTTTATTTTTTTCCTGAGCTGTGGTCATTAAATCATCTTCCCTCACATTCAGACTTTTTTTTTTTACTGCACTGAAACCACTTTTGTATTTTTGTGTTTTGTATTTTTGTGTTTTGTATTTTTGTGTTTTGTATTTTTGTGTTTTGTATTTTTGTGGTTTGTATTTTTGTGGTTTGTATTTTTATATATTTTTAAAATTTTTCTATTTTTATTTTTTTGTATTTTATTTTGGGTTTATTTTTGCATATTTTTTTAAATTTTTATATTTTATACTTTCTTCCCTTTGGCCCTTTGCTAATTTATTTTTTTTTTTCTCATTGCATCCATTTCACCGCTATTCCAGCCACGCTGTAGCCATTTAACAAATTATTTTCACCGTATCACCACACCTCAATTTAGAATATTTGCTGCATTGTAACTATTATTTCCCCTATAAATGCAGCCTTTTATAATTTTCTCTATATTAACTTTTAAAACAATTAAGTTTTTTTTTTATATATTGTGACCATTTAAGTGGACAGAATGTAGCAATGAAATTAAATTTTTTTTCTGCTACACGTGGTCACATAATCATTTAATTTTTTGCTATTTGCAGCCTCCTAATGATTTAATTTTGTGCTCCATCATGACTATTTTTAAAAAGGGAATTAAAAGGCCACAATGTAGGAAAAAATAGAAATAAAACAGCCACACACAGAGGAAAGTTTAATTAATTTTATTTTATGTTGTGGCCACGGAATATTTATAATTTTTGCTGTATTTTGGCCATTTCAATTTTGTTTCCTCTACTTTGGCTACTTAATTTTTTGGCGTATTCTGATCACTGTTTTTTTTACTCCAGCATTTTTATGCCACAACTCGGCCAAAAAAACCCGAAAAAAAACGGAAAAAACCCGAAAAAAAAAATTAAAAGAAAGAAATTGAAAAGTTTCCGCCAGAAATTTTGTTTTTTTACAATTTTTTTTACGCAACTTTTCAAAGCCATCCCGGTTTCGGGCTCTGGGATCTCCTGCTGGATCCCGGTGGAATTTGGGATGGGGTTGGGAATCCCGGTGCTGCTGTTCCCTCCTATCACCACCGGGTGGCAGCATTGAACTGCCCGAGCTCCAGCGCCGCGGGACTGGGCTAACTGGGAATAACTGGAATAACTGGGAGAAAGAACCGGGATCTCCAGCGGGCCGTGCCGGGGGCGCCGCGGGCACGGAGAGGGGACAATAAAAGGGGTGAAATTACGATATTTTGGGGGACACCCCGCGCTCTGCCCTCATCCCAAAGCTGTCCCAGGATGCGGCACTGTCTCGTGGCGTTCCCAAATCCCAGAGAAATCCCGGCACCCCAAACCCGCCCGATCCCAATAATTGCCGGAATTCCCATCGCCAGCTCCGGCCCTGGGAGCTGCTAAGGGAGAAGTCGGCTCTGCTGGAGTTACCTCGGAGCGTGAATAATCCGCTTTTCCAGCTCTTCCCCGCCGTCTGAGAAGTCTCTTCCCCCTGCGGATCACATGGTTGGAAGGAGAACTTTTCCTTAAAGATGTCTGATTCTTCCCCCAAAAAAATCCTCCTTCCTGGCAGAGGCTGCCGCGCACAGACCCATCCCCGGCTTCCCGGGAGTTTGAAGATTCCCAGGGATGTGGGCAGTTGTTTTTCCTTTAATTTTAGTCCTGGAAAGCAAAGCGGGGCTGGGAGAAGGGAAGGGACTCTCGGGGGATGGAACGCTGCTGCCGACGGCTGTGGGAAGGATTTTGGGGACAAGAGCCAGACCCTTGAAGGCTGTGCCAGTGGGATGCAGGCTGTGCATCCCAGAATCCACAAAAAGCAGGGAAGGGAATCCGCCCTGGCTGAGCTGGTGGGTGGCACCTGTTTATTTTGGGATGGAATTCCAGCTGTGCCTCAGGGCGGGTGGCAGGTCCCCCCAGGAGCCCCTGGCACAGCCGGCGGCTCCCGCTGGCATCGGGAATGGCTCCGCTGATGGATTTGGCACCATTTCCTTCCAAGACATCTCGGCACATCTTGCGCTGAGGCGGCATCTGAGGACACGGGGCCCTGCTGCCTCTCAGGTTTGGGGTGGGATTCTCCTCTGGCCTTTCCCAAAAATGCCTCCCTGGCTCCATGCAGCTGGGAATGATCCAGCTTCAATATCCAAACAGGAATTCATCTTGGGAAGGGACTGGGTGCCCTTAAACCCCTCGTAGATGATTTTTGTCTCTGAGTTTCCTCAGGTTGTTTTGTTTAATAGGAATATACAATTTTCTTACTCCTGAACCTCTAAGGATGCTTTGGGATAATATTTTTCCCACCCAAACTCACTCTAAATTGAGTGGGAACAAGAGCTGAGGCATGAGAGTTGTTTTTGTGCTTTATGGGGGTATTTCTAAACGCAGGAAATTTGATTATTCCTAATTTATTCCCAAATGAGAGTGGGAAAATTTGGCAAAGCCAGGAGATCTCTATCTCCCTGTGGTGCTCCAGTGGGACTCTCCAGCTCAGTGATCGTGGATGGGGTGGGCAGGGCTGGCTGAAGGGCTGGAGCTGCTTTTCCCATCCAAATCCGTGTCAGAAGAAAATCTTGGGGTTTGAGGATGCAAACTTGTGTAGGAAGTGTCGGCTCTCTGTGGAACACTTTGTCTCTTCAAGAAAAACAACCACCAAAAAAGCCAAATGCGGAGTGTTTGTTTTTCTCTCTAGAAACTGTTTATCAGTTTTTCCCGAGGGGGGAGGTGGAGGAACAGGAGGTTTCCCATCCTCATCCCAGATATTTGGGATGGGTTTGGGGTCACCTTTGTGCTCCTCAGAGAAGGGAACATGGATGGTTTGTGGTGAAGGAGCTGAAAGTGGGGTGGCATCGTGCAAAGCTGAGCTCTGATGGCAGCAAAACCTGGCCTGGGGGACTTTAAAGCATCATTTTAGGGTGGATTTTGAGTATTTTGTCATGTTTAAACACTGAGCTGTCAAACTCTGCTTTATCAAACATCTATTAATAGCAAAAAAATCCATTTTGGGGCAGTTTTTAGTGCCATGAGGGCACCAGTTGTGTAGGGGGGAATCTCTGTGAGCAATAGGCTCGGGAAAAGGAGTCAGGGATGCACTGCCAGCAACAGGAGAGTGGTTATGGATGGCTTGGATACCCTGGAAAAATCTTTAACTGCTCTCTCCTGGTGGGCAGAGAGCTGGGAATGTCTGGAGATCAGCCCTGGGATGTTCAGGATGTTTTATCCATAGGAAATGCAGCCCTGGGATGTTCAGGATGTTCAATCCACGGGAGATCAGCCCCAGGATGTTCCATCCCTGGGAAATGCAGCCCTGGGGTGTTCAGGATGCTTAATCCATGGGAGATGTGATCCTGGGATGTTGAGACCACGGGAGATGCAGCCCTGGGATGTTCAGGATGTTTGATCCATGGGAAATGCAGCCCTGGGCTGTTCAGGATGTTCAGTCCATGGGAGATCAGCCCTGGGACGTTCCATTCCTGGGAAATGAAGCCCTGGGATGTTCAGGATGCTCCATCCATGGGAGATCAGCCCTGGGATGTTCAATCCTCACTGGAAAACTCTCCTGAGCACATCCCAATCCCACTTTGGGTCCCTCTGCAAAGACCTGACCTCAAAACCCCAAACACCCAAGTACCCAAAGCACCTTCCCAAAACCCCCAACTGAGGAGCTGCTGGAGGCCCTTTCCCAGGCCAGGGAAGCAGGAGAACATCTGGAACGATGGGAAACGCATCCTCCTTGTCCTGCCTCGATATTGCTTTGCTCAAGCAAAAATAAATTGGAAAGGAAAATTGGCCCTTGCACCAATTTGGGGCAGTTTCTCAATTGCGCAGCAAAGCAAAGCCCCCGACGATGATGGATCGCTGCATTAACCCAAACCCGCGTCCCCTGATTCCCTTTTATTACCACTCGTGGTGGCAGACAGAAAAACAGATTACACTGGAGATCAAATCGATAGGAACTTTATTTACTGGCCTTTTAAAAACATATTTCTGGGCTTTATAAAAACATACGGCAGATGCCAGGGATGGGCCTTGTCTCCTTGTTAAAAAGCAATTTACCTGCGCTGGAGCCTCTACCTTTTACCTGCTCCTCCAGTTTTGTTTTCATCCCAAGGTTTGACAACCTCCTTAGAGACATCTTTGGGCTGTGCCATCCCTCTTTTTTAGGATATGGGAAGGAGTTGAAATTTTTTTCCCTGCCAAAATCTAGAAATAAAGTGTTTTATTTCAGGGTTCCTACCCCAAACTCAGCTTTTTAAACTTGGTTTTGCAAGCGGCTGATTTGCACATCCCTGAGCTCCACTCTTTCCTGCTGCTCCACAGGTCTCTAGGATAAAGGCATTTCTATGTTGGAATGAGCTGGGGCTGGGAAGGCAGCTGGAAAAGCATCCCCCCAGCTGTGTGACCCATGGGATGAGACCCTCAGGGCTGGCTTTGAGCTTCTCCCAGCAGCTTTGTGTGCCCAAACCTGTGCCCGGCACCCAGGGGTGCTGCTGTGGGGCTGGAGAGCTCCTGGGAATCAGAGTCCAGGGAGGGAAGAGCAGGAGAAGGATCTTCTTCCAGGAATCCACAGAAAGTCCATTCTGGTTCTTTTCCATGATTCTCCCCCTTTTTGGGAAGCATTTGGTGGCCTGGCTGGGGACAGGTCCTGGCTGGGGACAGGTCCTGGCTGGGGACAGGCCCCGGATGGAGACAGTCCCTGGTTGGGGACAGGCTCTGGTTGTGGACAGGCTCTGGCTGGGGACAGGCTGCAGATGGGGACAGGTTCCGGTTGGGGACAGGCTCCAGATGGGGACAGGCTCTGGCTGGGGACAGGCTCTGGTTGGGGACAGGCTCTCGTTGGGGACAGGCTCTGGTTGGGGACAGGCTCTCGTTGGGGACAGGCTCTGGTTGGGGACAGGCCCTGGCTGGGGACAGGCTCTGGTTGTGGACAGGCTCCAGATGGGGACAGGCTCTGGTTGGGGACAGGCTCTGTTTGGGGACAGGCTCTGGCTGGGGACAGGCTCTGGTTGGGGACAGGCTGCAGATGGGGACAGGCTCTCGTTGGGGACAGGCTCCAGATGGGGACAGGCTCCAGATGGGGACAGGCTCTGGCTGGGGACAGGCTGCAGATGGGGACAGGCTCCAGATGGGGACAGGCTCTGGCTGGGGACAGGCTCTGTTTGGGGACAGGCCCTGGCTGGGGACAGGCCTGATTTATAAAGGGTTTTGTGTTCTGCGGGTGGCTGTCCCGTTATTTGGGCAACCATTTGTGTGAGGAATTCATCATTTGTTAAAATCCATCCATTTTAACAAAGGCAGGGGCAGCTCTGTCCCATCTCCTCCTGGGATGCACTGCAGGGGTGGCAGGAGGGGACATGCAGCTGCTTGGAGAGGGACCTTTTTGTGGCACTCATGTTCCATCCAAGCCTCGCTGGAGAAGATGGTTGGAAGCAGAAGATTCCTGACAGTTTGTGTATCCCTGCTGGCTCATAGAGCTGTCTGGAGCTGAGGAGCCACCAGCGTGGTTTTCTCCCTCTCTCAATCCTGTCTGGGCTCCTCAGAAACAATGGCCCAACATTCCTTCCCACTGCTGTCAGCCCGAGATTCCCGGGATTAGCCCAAGCCTCCGGCCCTGCTGGGTTGGGTTCCCATGACCTGGGATCATTCCAGCGCCCCGAACCTCAGAGGGGGAATGGTGTGAGGGATCTGAGCTTTCCAGAGGGCCTCTTTGAGGGCTTTGGAGAGGGGTGGCAAAGCCAAAATCAATGTATGTGCCAAGGGGTCTGTGTGCAGCCTCAGCCCTGTCCTCTGCTGACCTTCCATGGAGGATTTCCTCGGGATGTGACCCCTCCGAGCCAAGCACTGCTCGAACCCCCATCCTTTTGGGAAGCAGGAAGGTTTTCCCCTTGATGGGAATGGCTGGAGTGGTTTAACAACATGACAGGGGGTGTTCTCCCCCACTGGGCCCTTGTCCCACGGGCAGCTGGTGCCACACGCCAGGAGAGCCTCGTTCCATGAGCAATCCTGGCAGGAATGTCACTTCACATCCATCTCCTGACCCCCCTGTTTGCTGGACCTTTACCCACTCTGGCTTCCCCTGAAGATAGGAGGCCGGGAAGCACCTCCAGGTCATCCCCGTGCGTTGGCATCTCCCGCTCGCTCCTCGTTTTTCTGCAGCAAAAAGAAAAAACGTTTGAAGCTGCCGCCGATTTCTCCCTTTGATCCCTGTAAACACTATACAGTAATCAAAGTTTAAGCTGCTTTGGGTGAAATAATTGCTTAACAATCATATAAGACAAAGTGATTCAACAAATGACAATTAGGACTTGTGATCTACAGAACAGATGCATTCAGTGTAGCATATTATAATGTGCTAATAGGAGATTGACAGCACAATAATAGGAGAGAACAGCCACTCAGCCTATAATTCCCAACCAAATGTGAGGCTGTCCACAGAGCTCAAATCCGAACAGGCTGTAAAATTAGAGGTAAGAAGGCACAAGTTTCACAAAGACTCATTAGCAGGTTGGCTGTGAATTTCCAAGGAAGGGGGGAAAATTTCCTGCTGGAGGATTTACTCGCGAAAGGAAGGAAGGGGAGGAGGGGGGACCTCAACCTCCGCACGTCTTTACGCTGGGAATGAGTAACCTCCATCACACCGGGCTCCAACAGGCTGGAGCCACCGTGGTTCCCGGATGCCAGCCAGGTTTTGGAGCAGAGGGTGGCTCCCGTGCCGTGGCAGCAGCCGGATCCTGCTGCCAGTTCCGCAGCCGTTCCGCGGGGGACGCGCGGAGCAGACAACGGTGTGAAGGACCAAATGAAATTAAGACTGATATGAGCACAGAGCTCCAGCGGGCGTTCCCGACGGGAATTGGGCACTTCCCAAGCCTTAAATGATACTGATGGGTGACAGGGGCACCCTTTAGCCCTGTCCATGGGAATTAAGGCTTGTGCTCTCTCTTGTCTTTGGGGACGTCAAGGGACGGGGACGTGTGCGGGAGTGGAGCTGTCAATCTCCACCACCCTGGCACATGCAGAGGCAGGAGCTGGGATCCATCCCTGATCCCCTCCACAGCCTGGGATAACATTTTATGAGCTCTGCTCCCTCCTCTCTCCTTCCCAGGCAGCTTTGGGGGCAGAGAGATCAAAGGAACTTTAAATTTCCAGCTCTGGTGACAAAACAGATTTCAGCTCGTCTCTTCCTTCCCGTGCCCCGCACACGTGTTCCACCAATGCAGAATTTGGCCGTTTTATTATTAAATAAACATGCCAGAAAATGCACTTTTTATGCATGGGGGAGGATGAGAAGGTTTGGTAATTAAAACTTCCATCCATCAACGCTTTGCTCCCAGAGATAATTGTGTGGCTCCCTCAGATGTGTGTTTTGTATGTAATTAACCACTGGAAATCGGTGCTGGTGTGTCTGAGGGGATGGGATGTGCCAGGGGCTGTCCAGAATTCCAGTGGAATATCCTGGGGTTAGGTGTGATTGTGCTCTGGTTGGGAATTTGTTGGGAATTTTGTTTTTGTCTTGGTTTATTGCATGGGCAAGTGCTTTATATCCATTTCATTTTCACCTGCCAATCCCAAAGCTGCAGGGATACACCTGCCAGGTGGGTCTGGCATAAAAAAATATAGATTTTACATGAATTTTATTAATTGCAGAGCCCAACTGAGTTGTAAAAACAGATGAATCTGTTGAAAACAACCTGATTTTTTTTATCCTCTGCCCCATCTTTGGATTTTCCCGGCACGCCACAGCCTGTGATGTGCCAGCGTGGGCATTGGGCACTCGAATTTCAGAGCCTTTAGCCAAGGTGACACTGGAGGAAAAGCTGCAAAGATCCCTCCCCTCATCCCAACTCCACGATTTATTTTTGAGGAGACCCTTGGGAAGCATTGCCCCCACAGAGCCTGGAGCTGGAGCCCGTCTGGGTTTCAGAGCTTCCACGGGGTGATCAATGGCAGATCGATGAGCCCTGAAGGGACCTGTCGCCCTCGTGGTGTCTCCCGACATCCCCCGGACCCGCCTGAGCTCCTTCAAAAGGAATTAGCGGCATTTTGGGTGGGCAGGAGGATTTATAGCAGCAGGCAGGTTCCTCCTGATGCTCCTGGCACTTGAAAATTGAATTTGTGGGGTTTGGAGTTGTGTCTAATTATGGGGGAGCTGGGCATGGCTCCCCTTCATCTTCCTTACCTTCCTGGCATCCCCCTTGCCTCCCCAGCTCCTCCTGATTCTGTGGAGCTTCTCTGCTCCACTGCTCTGGCCTTGGAATATTTTTTGGGCTGGGAAGGGCTCCAGGACCTCTGGAATACTGGGCTGGGTGTACTGGGGAGGTCTCTGTTCCATCACACTCCCTGCTCCAGGCAGGTGTTGCTCTCCCTGATTTTCGGGAGCTCTGGGAGCAGCCAGGCTCTCCCGAGTTTTTCTGGGATGTGACCAGCTGCTGAATACAAGTATGAAAAATCTGGGAATTGGGAATTGCCAGGTGCTGGGTGGAGGACACCGAGGTGTGGGAGAGGCAAACACACCCTGACCCTGTTGCCACCCTCCCGTGGGATTATCCAAGCATCTCCCAGCCTGGCTCTGGCATCTGGGATGCCTCGAGCCTGCTCGGAGCCCGAATTTTGGCAGCAGATGCCCTTCAGCAGCCCTTGCCAGGTCCCTTCCTGGCAGGGAATCCTGCTCCGTCCTGCTTTGCCGCTCCAGCTGCACTTCCCAAACATCACCTCCCACTCCAGGGAGCATCCCGGGGAGCTCAACCTCACCCCTGGGCTCGGAGCATCCTTCCCGGGAGCCTTCCCTCCTCCCCTGCAGCATCTTCCCCGATGCCTCCCCGCCAGCAAAGGAGCCTTTTTTCCATGGATGAGTAATTCTTCCCAATTTGGGGGCTCCTTCCTGCGCTATAACAACCCCGAGCTCTCCTGCCTTTTTCCAGCTGCCAATCTCCAGCAGAAATTCCCCGGTTTTTTTCCCTTTTCTCTCTTTTCTTTTCCCCCCTACGGCGGGAGGGGAGGGACCGGGGGGTGGGGGGGAAATCTCGGTTATACAATCCGGGGTTGGGGCGACTATTTTGGATCCCTCCTTCCTGCCTCCAAATTGCAGCTCCGAATGTGACAAGTTACAAAACACTTGAGTCATTTCTCTCCGGCTCGCGCGCGCGCGCTGCTTTTTTTTTTTTTTTTTTTTCCTTCTCCCCCCCCAACAAGGGTTTGGGTTGGTTTAAAGGGAAAAAAAAAATAATTAAAAAAATAAAAGAAAAATCAGGATGAGGATGAGGATGGGGATGGGGAGGGGAAAAGGCGGCTCCCAGCGTTCCCTCCAAGCCCGGGGGGCTTAGGGCAGCCCCCCACGCAGGGGAACTCGCGGGGCTGTTTATGTAAGATGCTCATGTTCTGCTGAGCTGCAGCGAGAGCTGTTGTCGATTCCCAGGAAAACCCACGGCTGCCCACGTAGGATCTCCCGAGCAGGGTTGTGTAACGGGGAGCCTTTTGGGGGGGGGCGGGGGGTGTCGGGAGATCCTTCCTGGGGAGGGGGGAAAGCAGGGATGGATTTGAAGGAGTGGGAAAAGTCCGTGGTGCTGGGGAAAATGCAGTTGCTGGGATGCGCTACAGGCTCCTCGCCAGGAGGTTTTTGGGGTGCTTTGGGGCTGGTCTGACCTCTCAGCACAGATTTGGAATTAATTGAGTCACTGGGTGACTTCCCAGCATCCCTGATTTGTTTGGATCTCAGGAGGGAAGGGATTTTTGTTATGAGATTCAGTGCTGGACTCAAGGAAAACATCAGCGATGGCTTGGTGGAGGAGGTGACCTGATCCTGAGCGCTCCTGGAGCACGTGGGAACATCCCAAGGGGGGGTTCAGGTTGGACATCAGCAGGAATTTCTTTATGGAAAGGCTTGTTAAACCTTGGAAGAGGAGCTTTGGAGTCCCCATCCTTTCCAAGGTACACCTAGACATGGCACCCAGCGCTCTGAGGGACAAAGTGGGGATGGGGCACAGCTTGGACTCAGTGCTCCTGGATCTGCACGATCAAAGAATTTGGGAATAAAGCCCTCATCTCCCACTGCCCCCAGTGGATCTACACTGCCCCCTTCAATATCTGAGGGAGAGGCCACATCCACCAAACCAGCCCCCCAAAATCAACATTTCAACGCTTTTTCCCCTAAATACCAAAAATCCAGGAATTCTGGTGGCTTGCGCTGTTCCAGCCCGCAAGGAGAGGAGCTCTCTCAGGGCGCTGGGACAGGAGTTGTGTGCGCACTGTTACATTTTTATCCCTATTTATTCATGCAGAACCTGCTCGGGAGCGCTGCTCTCCATGAGAACGCTCCTTCATTTACATCCTCCCTCCTTCCCCACAACTGAACTTATCCGGGTTATTTTTATTCCTCATGTGTATTTATTGTATTTTTTTTTTTTTTTTTTTAAAAAAAAGGTTGGGGGAAGGGGAGGAGAAAAGACAGGAGAAAAAAAAAAACAAACCCAAACTAAAAAAACCCCAACCATCACCACCCATCTAAATTCACCTTATTTTTACTTCTATTAAAATTTCCCCTCCGGAATTTTGATAAGCTGGGAAAAAAATGAGGCACACGAGTGAGCTTCACCCGAGGGGAGAGCCGAGGCCCGGGGATGAGGGGGAGGAATGTGTTTTGGGGCAAAGAGTAAGTTTAGAACTATTTTTCTCTTAACTGGAGCACTTAGCTGCAGTGCGAGCCATTAATCTTGTGCTTTAATAACTCATTCTCCCTGCGAGATGGGATATCACAGCCCTGGATATTGCTTTTCTTGGGATCCAGGATCAAAGATGAATCTGCTTCCTCTAATAAAATACGTTTTCATTGGAATTGAAATAATTTTCTGCACCCTCATTTTCCCCTTTATTTTGGGTGTTGAGCTCTTCTTTGCCCCAAATCACCCTTGCTGGCCGGAATTTATTAATTTCCCTTCCCAAATGATGGAAATACAAATTCCTTCATTTTCCCCCATCCCGGGGGAGCTCCGTTTGCCTCGGGCTGTCTCTAATCAATTGATAAATAAGATATTTATGATTTATAGAGGATATTTTACATCCTGGGGTCTCCCCTGCCGTGGGAGCTGATGCATTTTTGGGATGCTGCGGGGTGTGTGACCATTTTATCCTTTTCCTGCCACTTTTTAATCAATAATTCATCCCCCGGAGCAAACCTTTCCCTTTTCCCCATCCCCCGGGGGTGTGAGGAGTTTGCAGGGCCGGGGAAGGAGGTTGGGAGCATTTGGAATCCTGGAAGGTTTTTTCTGGGAGCAGAGGGAGCTCTCGGCTCGCGGCTCCGCCGCTTCCCGGCGCCGCCTCGCCGGGCTGTGAAAAACCTGAAACAAAACTTCTCCCTTTCATGTTCCCCTCGGCCCGGGTGTCTCTTAACTACGCATTTGATCTCGGCATCTCCGCAAGAAGGTTCAGAGCCGTATCGGGAATTCATGGGAAGCAGGAATTAAGCAGCGGATCAAAGCGGCGTTTTTGGGGACGCGTGGTGGTGGCACCGGGAGACACAGACGGGACATCGGGGTGGCCGCTGGTGCTCTCAATCCAGCGCAGTCCTGGGGGAAGCCACGCCTGTGCCCAGTGCAAGGGATTGGCACCTCCACGCCCCCGCCAGGGGCTCGTGGATCTCTCTCCTTCCAGAGGTTTTTCCAGGGTTTGGGAATGCTGGAGGCAGCCGCGCTTCCCGCAGCGCCGGAGCCCACGGATGTGAGGAGGGAATTCCCTGGTTAAACAAATATTTGGTTGAGTGGGAAGAGGAGGGGAAGCAGCTGCGCTGTTGAGGGTCCTGAAATGCTGAGCCCCTCCAAAATGCTGAAGTCCCCCAAAATGCTGAGCTCCCTAAAGTGCTGAGCCCCCCAAAAGTACTGAGCCCCTCCAAAATACTAAACTCCCCCAAAATGCTGAACTCCCCCAAAATGCTGAACTCCCCCAAAATGCTGAGCCCCTGCAAGTGCTGAACTCCTCCAAAATGCTGAGCCTCCCAAAATGCTGAACTTCTCCAAAATGCTGCACTCCCCCAAAATGTTGAGCCCCCCCAAAGTGCTGAACTCCTCCAAAATGCTGAACTCCCTAAAGTGCTGAGCCCCCCCAAAATGCTGAGCCCCCCAAAATTCTGCAGTCCCCCTAAGATGCTGCTGCCCCACAAAATGCTGCAGCCTCAAAAAATGCTTCAGGCCCCCATGATCCTGCAGCCTCCCAAGATGCTGAGCCCCCCCTGCACTGCTGAGCCCTCCAAAATTCTGCAGCCCCCAAAATGTTACAATCCCTTAGGATGCTGCAGCCTCTCAAGATGCCACAGCTCCCAAAAATTCTGAACCCCCAAAAATTCTGCACCCCCCAAGATGCTGCCCAGCCCCTTCCTCATCACTCACAGCCCAGAGGGAGGACAATGACAGAGCCAAGATGACCCTGGGGTGGGAGCGGCATCTTCAACCTCCAGATTTGCAAAATCAGAGCTTTTCTGCACTAAAACCGTGAAATTCCTGCCCAGCCCCGGCTGTTTATGGGGGATAATCCTGGATGGGATGGGGGGCACATGCTGGGCCTGGGGCTCAGGATTGAGTTGCTGTTTGAGACATTGTCCTGGTTTTCCAGGCAGCTGCTGGACCCCGTCCTGTCCTCGCTGCTCCCAGGAGTTCTCCCTCCTCACGGAGCGGCAGGTCACACTCAGCCGAGGGATTTGCCAGATTTCTTCCAGCTGGAGTGAAAAGCCTGGGAATTTGGGTGGAGAGCTGGCCATGAGGGAGATCGGGGCTTCTGGTGATTAGGGACAGGAGCAGTTTGGCTGCTGGGCTGTGGTCAGAGTTCGGCCTTTCCTGGGATATCCCAGAGATGAGCTGGTCCAAGACAGGCTGTGGGCAGAGAGGGAGACCTGGGAGCTGCAGTCTGGCACCTTTCCCATTGAAAAGTGAGGGAATGTTTGAAAAACAGGACTTTGATTACCTTTCAGTCTTCTATTGGAATGCCACTGTAGGGATGGAGGAGAGATGTGCAAAGCCACTGTGGCTCTTGCAATGACTACAGCCTTCACACACGCACACACGTGGTTTTCCCAGCAAAATGCATTATTTGGGATAGAGATACCTGCAGGTGGATGGGGGGATCCCTGTGGGGTCCCTGACTGAGTCATGCCATCCATGCCCACCCAGACACCCGGAGTTTAAACCCCAACAGTCATCGTCTTTCAAGGAAAATCCTTTACAAACCATTAAATCACCTGCATCCTGGGTAGGAACTGTGCTCCAAGGGCTGCTTTTCCCAAAGGCTTGAGGCCACAAGGCAGTGCTGTGGCCAAGGAAAGTCTCTGCCTGCTCTTTGCACACAAAAAACCTCCTCCATGAGAGCAAGCGTGCAATTAAAACCCCACTACGCGCACACACAAACCCCTGGCAGCCTCCAAACAGTGAATTAAACGAGGATGAAAGGCAAATGCCAGCTCTGGCAAAACCTTAGGAAAAGAGCCATCAGCTCTCCACAGCGTCCCGGGATTTTCAAACCACGCCAATGGAATTTGGCCGCTTCATTTCATTTTCTGTCAATCAGCGTCGCTGCTACTGATGCTTCCTCCTCGTTTTAGATCCCCCATTTCTTTTGGCGATGCCCAGAGCACAGTTGTATCCCAGCCAGGCAGCCCTCATCACCAAGCGATTAAATCATCGGGAAAAAAACCAGGAGAGACGTCTCTTCTCAGACATAATAGTAAAAAGGGGGCAGCAGGGATGGGGAGGGGGGCGACAGCTCCGAGTCTATTTCTGCTCTGATGTGTCCTGGCGCTGCCGGAGCCTTCTCCAGGTGCCGAGCTGTGGCTGCAGGTGGCAAAGCAGGATGTGCAGGGAAGGCTCCTGCACTGAGCTGGGTTTTCCTGGTGTCCCGAAGTTCCTGGTCCCGGGGGTTGGTTTTGTTTTGGAGCCGGGTCCTGCTGCTGCTTCTGTGCTGGGTTCCTGCAGGTGCCATTGCTGTGTGGAGGGATTGGGGTGTTGGGGAATGTGGGCATCAAAGCAGGGCCTGAACATCCTGATATCCGAGGGTCCTGTTCCCTGAACATCCTGATATCCGAGGGTCCTGATCCCTGAGCACCTTTATCCCTGAGCATTCTGATCCTTGGACATCCCAACCCCTGAATATCCTGATCCCTAATTATCCTGATCCCTGATCATCCTGGCCCTTGGGCATCCTGATCCCTGAGCATCCTGATCCCTGAATACCTCGACCCCTGAATACCCTAATCTCTGAGCATTCTGATCCTTGGACATCCTAACCCCAGAATATCCTGGTCCCTGATCATCCTGACCCTTGAGCATCCTGATCCCTGAATACCCCAACCCCTGAATATCCTGATCCTTGAGCATCCCAGACCCTGAGCAGTCCAACATGCAAGGATCCTGATATCCAATGATCTGAGCATCCTGGCCCCTGAGCATCCCAGCCTTTGAGAATCCTGGTACATGAGCACTCTGACCCTTGAGTATTCCAATCCCTGAGCATCCTGCTCTACAAGAATCCTGACCCCTGAACATCCTGCTCTCCAATCATCCAACCCTCTGAGCATTCTCTTCTACAAGCACCCTGACCCTGATCATCCTGGACCTCCGATTATCCCAGCCTCTGATCATCCTGACCTCTGGTCATCCTGACTCCCAAACATTCCATCCCCCAGCTGTTAACATCCTGCCCCTCCAGCATCCAGCCTCCAAGCAGCCCTGTCCCCGAGCCCCACGCCTTCCCTGGGGGCAGCTTCCTCCCAGCCTCTAAAACCAAGTGCTTTAATAATGGGCTGCAAAAGAGAGAGGGGGAAATAATTGTGTGATTCAGGGTCATCAGTCCACCGAGTGCTTCCTGCCCTGGATTTGGCCATTCCCAGGATAAAACTGAGCCATGAGGGCTGCCTTAACGAAAATGCTTGTCCCTAGGAAACACCAGTGTGACCCTGTTGTGTTCCAGTGTTCCTGAACCCCTTTTTCCTGCAGGAATTTGTAACAGCAGCGTGACCCTGGCTTTGTGCATGTCAGTCCTGGGCTGTTGGATGTTGTTTTTATTTATTTTATGGTTGTTTTTATTTCTTTTTAAGGATTTTATGTTTAAACATTAAGATTTAGGAAATCCCACCCTGCTCATCACATCCCTGGGGCAGCTCCAACACACCTGGCTCTGTCCTGAGTGGCAAAGTTGGGCTCAGATCCCAGCTTTTCCCTCACAAAACAAAATCTCTCAGGGTGGGAATCCAAAACTTGCTCTTCCAGAGGATCATCCATGAGCAGCTGCACATCCAGGCTGGGGAGAGATGGCTCTGGGGGGTTGTTTGTTTGGGAAACAGGATCAGAAATAGGCCCTGGAGTTGTGGTGTGGCCGCCGAGCAGGGCAGTGCAAGGCTGGGCCAGCCACTGCTTTTTCATTCCAGAAATGTCACTGAGTCACAAATGACTCAGAATTATAATGGGAGACATTTCCAACCCTGTGCATGACTCGGAGACGTCTTCCAGGGATATTAGAGCTGTTTGTAAAGTCCAGGCCTTGCCCTGGCGCTGTCCCTCCCTCCCTGGCTGCTTCATGTCCCCCCCCTCAGCCAAGGTGACAGCCCAGCATGTGCTGGCAGCTGGGATGTGCCTGAGGATGCTCCCCCACATCCCACGGGATCGGGGGGGACGCATTAACCCTCCCTGTCAGGTGACAGGTGTCTATTAAAGTGACTCCCATCACTGCTGCCTCCGGCCTGCCCTTGACCCGGGGCTGGCCTAGCAGACAGCTCTGTGTCACACGTGACCTCTGCGGGTGACCTCAGCGCAGATGTGGCCTCGGCTCCAGGGATTTTGGCTGCCAGTGTGGAGGGGAATCTGTGTTTGAGCATCATCTGGGTTCATTCTGCTGCCCTTCCCTCCTTTCCCTACCCAGAGAAATTTCCTTCCCACTCCTGGGCGACGGGAAAGGGACAGGTCTGTGAGGTGTCCCCGCCCTGACGGATGCGGTGGCACCCAGGGGCAGTGGTCCCCTCAGAGGTTCCTCAGCACCTCCTCTTCCCACAGCTCACCTCATCCCGGCCTCCAGAACCAATTCATTAATCAGGATTGGTAGGAATGAAATGCAGGAGGCGTCTGATCCAGTCAGACCAGTTCAGGGCTCTGGGGTGACTGGTGTGGGTCAGCGCCGGTGCCGTTCCCGGTGCGATGCTGCGAGCCGGGCTCGGGGAGCCGCACGCTTCCCTCCTCGCTGGAAATACTTTCTCACCAAATAGCATTAAATATTCCTGAGCTGTGAACATCTTGGACTGATTTTATTTTCCATAAATAAACTTGTTGGGAGATATTTGGAGATGGGCCTAAGCTGCAGAGCTTGGACTGGCTCCCAAATCTCGCTGCTGTTTGGGCTCGAGGGGTTGGTTCAGGATTGTTTCAAGCTTTATTTCGGTTTCAAGGGGTTGGGATTAAAGAGGTGCCCTCAAACAGGACCCTCTCAGTGCTTTCCCCAAATCCCTTTTCCTCTCAAATGATGTTGATGGTGGGAGAGGGGATCACAGGTGTCCCCTTACCTCCACACATGGCTATAGGGTTGTATCTATAGGGGCTGGGCATTTTGGAAGCGGCATTTCCAGTGGGATCAGCTGGACTCTTCCAGAAGGACAAAATCCCAGTTTTGTGGACTGATGCCCCATGCTTTAGGCACTCTGGGGTTTGGGGGCACAAATCTTTCCTTGTAACACTGACAAGGCACCCCTTGCCCCCATGGAGATGCCTCCAGCCTATTCCAGCTTCTTGCTGGAAATTTGCTGCTTTCCAGATTGGACAAAGAAAAGCAGAAAAAAAGAGATTATAAAAAACCCACCCAAAAAACAACCAGCCAAACAATGATGTTTATTTATTTTCCAATGGGGAAATGAAGTGGGAGAGCTGCAAGGATGTGTTTGCAAACCTGCTCCTGGCACGGCGCATCCAGAGGAGGCCGGATCCAGATCCGTGGGGCAGCGAGTTTTAATTCCCATCCTTTCCCGGCAGGGCTGAGCGTTTTCCTGTCCCTGTGCCTGATTAACAGTGACAAGGACAGGATTGCTCTTTTGGTGAGCGCACATGCTCCCCAAACCCCCGGCCGTCCCTCAGCCTCGCCTTCCCGTCTTTTCCCTCAATCCCCAGGTTTATTCCAGGGAAAGAGGAGTCTAATCCACCCTGTAAACTCTGTCACATCCTCATTAATTTGGCCATGTCTCCCTTGGTCGCCTTAGGGAAGCATCACATTTTTAACGAGGCTCACGGTGGGGGCGGGGGGGGGGCACTGGCATCATTTTGACAGCTGAGGTGGGAAAGGTGCAGCGTCAGGGTTTGAGGCTCCAGGGGCTGCGCTCGGCAGCTCCACACTGGGAATTTTGTCTTGGCTTTGCTTCACCCGGGATGAGGCCGCCACTCCCGAATTTCCTGGGGGTTTAAAGGTGAGATGGGCACAGCCCCAGAGCCAAGGGGTGCCGCTGGTTTTCCAGAATTCCATGGAGTTGGCACTGCCATCCCAGTGCGAGGCACTCTCAAACCTTTAGGAGAACCCCAGGCTTTGGCACCATGGCTCAGGACCAGCTAATTCTGGCCAATTCTGCTTTTTTCCCCCCGTTATTCCTAAATAGGAACATTTTGTAGTGAAATCTCATGGCATGGTCTTATTTCCAAAGAATATTGTGAATATATTCCAAATAATTTTATATGAAAGACATATATTCTCAATTAATTTTTTTATATATGATGCATATTCCCAATATATTATATATATTCTCCCAATAATATATAATAAATATAATATAATAATATATGATATATATTATGTATTTTCCCAATGCATTACATATAATATTTATATTCCCTATATATTCTATATAACCCAGCTTTCCTATACATTAATTTATGTTCCGTGTATTTAATGCTGGATCTGGCACTGCATCATCGAGCGTTTTTGTGCTCAGGGCAAGGATCCGCGGCTTTTCTGTGTAAGGCCAGCGGCTGATCCGCAGGGATCTTGCTCCATCCCGGGAGCTCTTCTAACCCATTCTAATGCAAATGTACATTAGCTGATAATCGGAATGTTGAGTGGATTATTTCACCCCCAGACGAGCTGCTGCAAAGCACGTTTTAACTTTTTTTTCCCCTCCTTTTAAATATATTAAACCAAAAGAAAAAAAGAAAAAAATCCAAACTGCTCCGTCCTGCCATAAAGAAACCCACTTTGGGATTAGGATCGATCCTCAGGGATCTGGGTAGGGAGCAGGATCCCTCTTTTTCCCTCTCGAGGCCATAAATAAATGAAGACCCACGACCTGGTGACACCCTCTAACAGCTTTATGGCGTGTGCACCATAATTGCATCAGCAAACATTTGTGTTGTAATTAAAGCCAGGAGCCACCAAACCATGAGAAATCAATTAAAAGGAATCCTGGCTGTGGGAGAAGCATCCCATCCCTCCTTTCTGCCCTGCTAAGATGCTGCTTCATCCTTTCTCTCACCCCACTAAAAAAATCCCACATGAGGGGCTGATCCCCCTCCATGGGGCTTTTTTTTCCTCCCATTCTCCTGGATGCTGGAGCATCCCTGCCCTGTGCTGTCCCAGCCTCGCTGCTGGTGTTGATTTTGGTGGATTTTGGGAGTGTAAGGGCTGCCCTGGGTGCATCCCAATGTCTACGTGGGATGTGGGCTTTTTTGGGAGCAGCCGCAGGTTGGGTGGTTGGTTAAAGGTGCCGGGGTCAGCTCCTGCCAGAAGCAAATGGAAACGTGCAGGAAATGGGAATTTTTTTCCAGCAGGGTTTGAATTTTGGGGCGTAAACAGGGAAGGGAGATCAGCCCTCAGAAAGAGGAGCCTGCAGTGAGATGTCATTAAGAAATGTTTAGGGGTAATGGGACAAATCTACATCCATCTACCCCCAGAAAGGGCTTTGGGGTTTTCTGGGGTTTGGGTATAAAAAGGGAAGAGCCACCCCACTGCAGGAATCATGGAACGCTGCTGCTGCTGCCTCTGCCCCAAGCCGTCAGCATCTTCCCCAAACCCCCTTCCACAGCTTTTGGCTCCGCCATCACCCGTCAAACAGTGGGATTAGGCTGGAAGCTGCCACCCCTCCCACCCTGCTCCAACCACGGGACACTTCACCCACTGAGATTCCATTCCCCACCGTGCTCTGGGAGCTTGGAAAAAGGAGCTGAATCCACCAAAACAAACCCTTTCGCTGCACGTGCGGCTGCCTCCCCCGGGAGAGGCTGAAAGAGAGACTGAAGCGCATGTGACAGATGTTAATCGCATCATTTAATGCACTCCTGGAAGGCACTTGGATACAGGGATGGGGAGGAAGAGGAGAATAGACCATTGTCTCCTGTTTCCGGCAGCATCCCTGGGGAATGGATAACCCTGGGATGCACAGCTCACCCAGGGAGTGAGGGAGGTGGGAATGGCAGCGCGGAAATTTGGGAGTTTTCTGGTGCAGCCACAGTGAATGCGCCCCGTTTGGATACAAAGGAGTGATAAAAAAAGGCATAAAAATGGGTTTTGTTTGGTTCCCAAGGGGAATGTTTGGGGGGGTAAAGTGGAGAGGGTGAAATAGGGATGGTGGGATCATGTCTGAACTACTGCCTGGACCAAATGTGGATACGGGAGAGGGAAAAATAGGGACGGTGGGATCATATCTGGCCCACATCTGAGCATCCCTGGAGCAAACAGGGAATGCAGGAGATGGGGGAAAAGGGATCACAATTGATCCACACCTGAACATCCCTGGAATAAACAGGGAGTACAGGAGAAGGGAAAGAGAGATGTAGGGTTCCCTTCTGATCCACAGCCTGGACCAAACATGGATACAGGAGAAGGGAAATAGGGATGGGAGGATCTCACCTGACCCCCACCTGAACATCCCTGGAGAAAAAATGGATACAGGAGAAGGGAAAGAGGGATGGATCATTCCTGATCCATACCTGGACATCCCTGGAGCGACCATGGATACAGGAGAGGGGGAAATAGGGATGGAGGGATCATTCCTGATCCACACCTGAACACTCCTGTACAGACTGAGGGACACAAGAGGGAAAATTGTTATGGAAGGATCATTCCTTCTCCACACCTGAGAACCCCTGGAGCAAACATCTCCTGCTTGGCCTGGGGAATGATGAAACCTCATCCAATATCCACCGTGGGTGGGCAGGAGAGGGGATATTTGCTAGCGGCAGAGAATTGCATTTCCAAGGCAGGAGCAGCATCCCATGGGCTGCTTCCCTGATTGAATTCCCCCTTGGTGACCCGGGGAGGTAATTGAGGCTCAGGGGACCGGGGCAGATCTCACCCCCTGGAAATCAGCACCTCCAGCCGCCCCCCCCCCGAGCTGGGCAGCAATTGAGGCGAGCTGACTTCAAGGTGCCTAAAAGTAACCAACTTATTGCCTAATAGATTTCTCAGTCATGAATTCCCCGTGCTCCGTATGCCCCCCAATCAGAGCAATTATGGATTTAAATGGAGCTGGAATCCGTGGTGCAGAAAATGCCCGTTTTAGCGGGAGATTGGCCAGAGGTGAGGGACCTGGAACACCCCTGGTAATGAAAGCTCTTCACAGCTTGCCGTGTTCCACCCGGGAATAATTGTTGCAGCCTGTGATACGGATCCGGCTGTGTTAATGATGCCCTGTTCCTTTTCACAGGACTCATTTCAGCTTTCCCCCAGTTTTTTAATATTTTTTTTTTTTTCCCCTGGGATTTCAAAGCACCAAGGCATCGTGGGAATTAACGCATTAACGCGGCTGTTGTGGTGCTCGGGGTATTTCCAAATGTTGTTCCCGGGATCGGTTAACAAAGTGCCAGGGATCAGGAGCCTTGGGAAAGGGTGGCTGGAGGGGAAGGGAGCGTGACACGGGTGTCATGCCTCTGCCCATCCCATTTGGGTTTTATTTGCCGTGACAGGGTGGATTTCTCAGAACAAAACACAAAAACAACCCAAAAAAATTGAAAAAAAAGATATTTTGGATTGGAAATAAAACTCCCATTAACTTCCAAATGAAAACCACATCCAAGGGAGACAGTTGGCTTCTCCTCTGAGTTTATTATTAAATATTTTACCAGGGAGGGAAGTTCTGAGCTGAGCATCTTTTCCCTCCTGTTCCTGGCAAGAGCAGTTTGTGTGGAGGGAGGGTGAGCTCTTGGTTGTTTTCCCGAAGCTCTTTCTGGGGGTAGATGGGTGTGGATTTCTCCCATTATTCCTAGATTAAAACAGCTTTTTAATGAGATCCCAAGGCAGGGTCCTATTCCTGAGTAATATTTGGAATGTATCTGTACTTCCAATATATCGCTATCTATCTGGAATATAGTCTATATTTCCCTATAGTGCATATGCAGAATATGTAAAGATTATATAGATAATGTATAGAGAATATGCAGAGAATAGAATCTATTTTTCTATATAGAATATATGATAATAAATCTATATATATTAAAATAAACAAATATATATTCTATGTGGAAATGTAGTGTGTATATATATATAATAGTTATTCCCAATGCATGATATATGATATATATTACATATTGTATATTATATTATGTATATGTTATATTGTATATTAAATATTACATATTACATGTTACATATTACATATTACATAATGTATCATACATCATATATTGTATATTATATATTGTATATATTACATTCTATTGTATTATATTGTATATATATATGCATATATACACACCATTATATTGTATATAATATCATATATACAATTATATAATAATATATATACAATTATATATAATTGTATATAATAATATATATACAATTATATAATATATGATATATTTTATAAGTTATTGTCTTTGGTGCGGGTGGGATGGGAGAAAGGCCCTGTCAGTTCTTTTGGATACTCACAGGTTGGCAGCAGCAAACTCCAGGTGCTGGGAGGGGGTTCCAGCAGGTAAATGGATGCCGTGGGGGTGTTGGTGCCACATCCCCAGGGATGGAGTCAGATGGAGCAGCTCCTGACGCTCCTGAAATGCTTTAATTTCCCCCCAAATGGAACCGAGATATTTTTTCCCTCCCTGCCTCTGTGATGGCTCTGGCGGAGGCTCCCGAGGGGCCCCAGGGTTAATTTCCTCGGGTGACCCGGGGAGCTGCAGACACCTGACCCCAGCGCCTGGGGGAGCAGAGGGGACCCACGGCCGCTGATAGGGAGCTGGGGCCACTTGGCAGTTTGGACAGCGCGGAAATGGCATTTCCAGTTAACTCAATCCCCGGGCGGAATGGCAGAGCTGAGATTCAATTACCAGCCGCAGCAGCACCATCCCTGGGGACACAAGTGGCACAATCCCCACCACCAGCGCCGCGGCCTCCCTAGGACCCCCCGGTGGCCTCGGGGGCAGCTGGGGGTCCCTGCGGAGTGCTCGGGGCTGGAAAGGGGTCGGGGTGTGTTCAGGAATGATCAATGAGCAGAGTGAGAGCGCCGGGGGATTGTAGGAGTGGGAATTTGTTCCACTCTTCTCCCTGTAAGGAATCAGGCCATGGATTTTCTCTTGGAGCAGAGGTGGGATTTGGTGGCTGTGGGGGGTGTGTGGTAGTTGCTGAGGATTGTCCCGTGTCTCCCTCTTCACGCAGGGCATGGGGCAGACCAGACCCGGATAGGGCCCTATCCATGGCTGGGTGGTTTTAAGGCTGATCCCAGTGGAGGAGGGGATGGGAGAGAGGCTGGGGGGGGAGCTGGGAAGGCTCCTCTCAACCCTGTGTGCTGCTGTGAGCTTCCTTACAAAGACCACAAGGACAGCTGCTGGGACAGCGGCCATGCTCCTGATGTGGGGCATGCTCAGGTTGCCTGGATTTCCCACAGCCAGGGTCTGTCCTTGTCCCCAAATCCTCCTCTCTCAGAATCCCAGAATGGCCGAGGCTGGAAAAGGCCTCAGGGATCACAGGTCCAACCTGTGCCCGATCCCCGCCTTGTGGGGATTCAGGCTTTACTCGGAGAATGGGCACTCCCAACCTCCCTGGGAAGCCCCTTCCAAAGCCTGACAGCAGTTCATTTCCATGGGGAAATTCCTGCTGCTGTCCACCCTGAGCCTCCCCTGCCCAGCCTGAGGCCGTTTCCTCTCCTCCTGTCCCTGTTCCCTGGGATAAGATCCCAAATCCCCCCGGCTGTCCCCTCCTGTCAGGGAGTTGTGCAGAGCCAGAAATTTCCCCTGAGCCTCCTTTTCTCCAGGCTGAGCCCTTTCCCAGCTCCCTCAGACTCTCCTGAGGCTCCAGCCCCTTCCCAGCTCTGCTTCTCCATGGCCAGTTTGGGACACACGTGCCACATGTTTAGCACCATCCGCAGCCCTGATCCCAGCGGGAAGCTGGGATTGTGACAGTGGGATAATTCCGCTTGTGCCGGAGCCTGTGAAAGTGCTCTTTCTTTTCACAGAGCAAAATCTAATCCAGAAGAGAAGAAAACACTCATTATTTAATTTTCCCCAGTATTTTTGTGTGCTCATGGGATTTTAATGGTATTAATTATTATTTAATTTGTGCTTTGGCAATTCGTTTGTGCTGAGCTATTCTGGTATTGCAGAACCAGCAATGCTCAATCCCTTTTGCATCTCCATCCATGCTGCCACCCTCCAGCCCTTCTTCCCAGGTATCCCTGCATCTCCCCCCATCCCATCCACCTTTCTTCCAGGTACTCATCCTGTTCCATACAAAGAATCTCCTCACTGTCCTCCTCCTCCTTTATTTGATTTTCTTTGTAATTTCCATCCACCAAACCCCAGCTGAGACAATCCAAGCATGGATCATCAGCTTGTAGTCACAATGTGGAGCTGGTGCCTCCTGGGTGTTCCTGGTGCAGAACCCCCATCCATGGGGCCAGCATCCCTCTGTCTCCATGGAAACATCCTTCCATCCCCTCTGAAGCATCCCTAAATCCCCATCCTTCATCTCCATGTGAGGATCCCTAAATTCCCATCCCTCCATCCCCATGAGCATCCCTCAATCCCCCTCTCTCCATCTACACATATTCCAAAATATTCTATCATCCACATTCCACAACATTCTTCATTCCATTCTTCCATTCACAATGTCCTTCCAGCTCTCCATCTCCATGAGAGAATCCCTCTGTCTCCACACAAAGCATCCTCCTTTCCTGTCCCTCCAGCTCCTCACCAGCATCACTCCATGTCCACAGGATCATCCCTCCATCTCCATGTGAGGATTCCTCTATTCCCATTCTTCCATTCCCATCCCTCCAGCTCCACAGGAGGATCCCTCCGTGTGAACATCCCTCCTTTTCCACATGAACATCCTTTCATCATCTCCATTTCCACATGCACATCTATTCATCCCAGGCAAGCCTCTCTCCGTTTCCCTCCATTCACCTCCATTCCAGCTCCACAGGAGCATTATTCCATCTCCATGTGAGGATTCCTCCATTCCCATCCCTCCATCTCCATGTCAGCATTCCTCCATCCTCAATCTCCCCATTTCTGTGCCAGCATCTTTCGATTCCACGTGAAAATCTCTCCATCCCCACCTCTCCCCTTCCACATCCACATTCCTCCATCCCGTTCCAGCCTCCCTACATTCCCATCCCCGCGTTTCCAAGCCAGCATCCCTTCATCCCAGGCGAGCCTCCCTCCATCCCCCTTCATCCCCGCCACTTCCCCAGATAATGAGAGCGAGTTTAAAAAACTTAAAGCCTCTTCCTGCCCGCGGTGAGTGACACAAATGGAGTTCATATTTAATCATCTGTTAACTCGTTGTCTATTATAGCTCTTTAATAGCACCAGAGATATTCTTAATGAAGCATGATTTAAGGTATTTACAGCTCTAGGACCGACAGACATCACTCACAGTGTGCAGGTAATGAGGCGTAAAACAGCTCTGGAAACCGTAAAAATGGGAGAGAGAGAGCGAGGAGGGAGAGAAAGCAGGCGAGGAGTTCGGAGCTGAATTGTTCCAGGGTTTGTTTTAAAATGTTTAGGCATTTAAAGTCATTTCAGCTTCACCGAGGTGTCTGGTAGCACCGAGTTCAGCAATTCCCACCGCTGAGAACCCCTGGCTTGCCAGGAGGGGTCAGGCCCCCCGATGGTCCCGAGCTGAAACATCTTAGGAATCACAGGAGAGAGCAGGGAAAAAGATTTTGAGGGTCCCCAAGGGCCTTGCAAGTGCATGGGAGCAAAGCCTGGAGTTTCTGGGTGCATTTTCCCCTTTGTTTTCCCACTTGGTGGCACAGCCACCTTTGCTCGCACAGGAGACACCGTGACCCTCCCCTTTGCTAGCCTGCAAATACCCTGTGCAACGCTTTTATTTTCTTATTTTTTTCCCCCCAGAAAAAAAAAAAAAAAAAAAAAAAAGACCCAACAGAACCCATGCCAAGTTTTGGAAAATAATTTGTGACGGAGGTGCCATTCTGCATCAAAATATTGTGTAGAAAATGTCAAATGTCACCAATCCATGTGTCCCCCCGCATGACAGTAATTGGGCTGGACGGCTGCGCTCTGCCACCGTGGCCGCTCGCCGCCTCCTCCTCCTCCTCCTCCTCACACTCCGCTCAGGAAATGTGTCGTTTCCGAGTCCATCCTGGCTGCCCTGCCCGCGGAGGGGGCCGGCCGCTGTGTCCCCAGCCCGGGGACGAGTGCGTGGTGCTCATTAGGCTCGAGTGGCGATAAACAGCTCCTGGAGAAAGGGGGGCACAGGCCGGCGGCTCCGCAGCGGGAGAGAGCCGCTCTCGGGGCCTTGATTCCCTGCATTTGGGACATGGGGCCTCATTTCCCAGTGTTTTCCCCTTGAGGATTTAGGTGGAATCCCCTCAATTTGTGGAACCCAAAGCAGAACCACAGTGGGGTCTTTGAGGAATCACAGCCTGTTGCTCCCCACCCTCCCCAAAAGTGCTCGAGGCACCATCACCTGCATTTCCAGCACCATGGACCCTTTGGAATATTTATGCCACCTTCTGTCTGGTTGTGTTGGGTGTGTGACACTCCCATTGCCATTTGATTGTGCAGAGCTTCTCAAATTCACTACAAGGGAAAACAAACTGTTCTTGCAGAGCAAATAATCCATTCCTTAAAGCATCCCAAGCCCTTAATCTGGGAGCAGACCCTTCACACACACTCCTTAACCATCCTGGATGAATCAATTCTCATTAGGACATTAGGCTGCATAAATATTTGGCTGGTGAGGGAGCCCTGAGGGAGAGCAGAGGGATGGGGAGAGTCGCAGCTGGAAATTCAATGAAGTTCCCTTCGGCAGCGGGAGCCAGGCCTGGGAGAGTTGGGTCAAGCCTTCAGCCGGTGCCACTTGTCCCCTTGGGCAAGTCCTGTGGAGCAGGGTTAATTCTGCTGACCTATTTTTTTGCCCGTGGAAGTGGTGAGGCGCAGGTGGAAAACGAGGAGGTGAAATCCTGCCACGCTCGGCAGCTCCTTCCCAAAGCCACAACACAACTTGGTCGCAAACAATTTCTTTGCTGCTGAGGAAGGAGCTGGAATTTCTCTCTGGTGAGGCAGCAGCAGCAGAATTGCAAAGTCGGTGCCTGTTTTAGAAACTTTTTAGTACTGGGGACAAGCCAAGAAAAGAGCCCAGATTGATCTCAAATCTCAGCTGGTGCTGGCGGCGCTTCCACCTCCAACTCCTGCACTGGTGGGACATGAGCTGGACCCTCCAAAAATCCCTGAGGAGAGCTTGGATGATGTTTCCCAGTGTTCTGGGTGCTCTTCCCAGCTTCCTGCCCTGCTTTGGGAGGTGGTTTTCTGGTTTGTAATTGCATAAACCCAGCTCTTCCCTGGCTCCATCCCCCATCCCATCTCCACACCTGTGGGACCAGCCTGGATCATCTCATGCCATCAAAATCCTTCACGGCAGGATAATCCAGGCTGTGGCAATGCCAGGCTGCAGCTCCCGGGGAGGTGAAAGTTTTTTTGGCTCAGGTACCATCACAACCTCTCGATGCTGTGATTTCCTTTGGCACCTGGAGAAATTCCTTAGGAGCAGTCAAGGATGTGGGTGGCAGTGGGGCAGGTGGAAATTTCTCCTCATCCATTGAGTGGTGAGGGGCTGGTACAGGGAACATCCCATGCTCCCGGTAGGATGGGAACAGCTCGGAGGGATCCAGAGCTGAGAGGATCCAGATTGGATCCATCCAAACCTGCTCATTCCCCATGTTGGGAAGCAGGCCCTGGGCTGGGCCAGGCTGGGGCTTGGTCCATCGAGCCATTCCTTAGTTTTAGGATGGAATTCCTATGCCAAATCTGGGCACCGTCCATCCCCCTTCACAGAATAAAGCACGTTCTAATCCGTTTTTCCTCCACGCCCTGGACAAACGGATGCCAATGGGTTGGACACACCAACATGGACACGCCTGGGATCATCCAGCTCCGTGCCCAGCCCAAGCCGGGTATCCCCGGCAGGGCAGAGCTCTGAGGCCACCCCAGCACTGCCGAAAATGCCGGAGCACTGCATGTGTGCTGCTTCCATGTGCGCTGGTTTCCAAGGAAACCGCTCGCTCTACATGTGTGTCGCTTAACACCCTATTTGCTTTCATTTGGATAAGTCTTTAATTCCTGTGCAGCCCCGGCTCCGCAGGATCTGTTGAGCTCCATGTGTATCCTCAGTGCACAAAATCCGTCTCCTGCCTCTTGGAAAAGTCCCTGCCTGCTCGGAGCTAGTTTCCTAAACCTGTGCCTAATTGGAGCAGCTAATGCTTTCTGCAGGAATAACTGGATATTTGGCTGCTGCTTCCCCTCTAGAAACAATTAGCAGGGAAAACACGGAGTGCAGGGCTCTTGTCACCTGCCACCAGCTCTGCTGCTCTGGCTCTGTGTTGGGTGGAGCTCGTTCCCAGGGATGTGTGGGGCGAGGCTGGGAGGTGCAGATGTGGATTTGAGTCCCTGGGAAGGCAGCAGATCCTGTCAATGGTTAAATGTCGATTTTAAGGGGTCATGGGGTGAGGAAGTGGGGAAGGATGGCCATGGAAGGGTGACCCAGTTGGCGTCACATCAGCCTGAAGAAGGGAAGGATACAGGGAGAGCTCAGAGCCCCTTGCAGGGCCTGAAGGGGCTCCAGGAGAGCTGGAGAGGGACTGGGGACAAGAGATGGAGGGACAGGACACAGGGAATGGCTCCCAGTGCCAGAGGGCAGGGCCAAATGGGATATTGGGAAGGAATTCCTGGCTGGGAGGGTGGGGAGGGGCTGGGCTGGAATTCCCAGAGGAGCTGTGGCTGCCCCTGGATCCCTGGAAGTGCCCAGGGCAAGGCTGAAGCACCCTGGGGCAGTGGAAGGTGGCCCTGCCCAGGGGATGGAACTGGATGGAATTTAAGGTCTCTTTCCAGCCAAACCATTCAATGATTCCATGACACTGATAAGACACACTGGGTCCTGCACTCCAGAAGCTCCTCGATGGCCTGGGCCAAGCAGGAATGAGTGAAAGAGCTTTGGGGATGATTTTTCCCCCCCAGAATTTTCATCCACAGCAACCCCAAGTGGCATTTTCTTCCCTCTCCTGCTTCCTCCCTTCCCTTTGCACAGCAAGATGGCGCCTGTTCTTGTACACTGGAGGAATTTTCTGATCTAAAGCCACTTTCCTCCTCTCCCAAAATCCCTGGGGCTGGTTCATGCTTGTAAAGCTGAGCAGCTCCCGTGTCACTCGGGGCTGGCTCCCGTCTGCAGCCCTGACAGCAGTTAATGCTGTTAGCCTGTGTCAAGGAGAGATTTCAGCATTAAAAACCCCCCAAATCACCACATCGGGCTGCACTGCTGCTTGCAAGCAGTTCAAACACATCTCCCCCGTGTTTGGGGTGCCTGGCACGGCCCTGGGACATCCCACAGGGGTTTTGGGGTGGCTCTGGGGGGCTGCTGCAGCCTTGGGAGCAGCGCAGGATGAGCACCTGGGATTAACTCGGCTCGGGCAGAGCTTTGCTATCTTTAGGTGGAAGGTGAAGGATTGTGGCTCTTAGGGTGGCCGACAGGTGAGGAGAGAGAAAAATCCCCTGGGGCCAGCCTGGCTCAGGGCGCTGACCCCAGCTCCTGTCCCCACGGGGGTCTGGCCCCACCGGCCCCTGGCCGTGTGTACCATCACCTTTCTAGGCCACAATCTGTCCCCAATTCCGAGCCTGCTGTTAGCTTCACTTGCACTCTATTCTCGTGTTTGCTGTTATTTTTTAACACTTTTTTTTTCCCTCCCCTTTTTTTTCCTTTTTTTTTTTTTTTAAATTTTTTTTTTTTTTTTTTTTTTTTTTTTTTTTATATTTTTTTTTTTTTTTTTTTTTTTTTGCATAAAAGCACTATCCTCTCCCCAGAGCCTGCCTGGAGCGAAGGCATGGTCTGTACAACTGCAATTATTTCGAAGAACAGATGGAGTGAGGAGCAGAAAGTCTGTTAATAGTAATAGAAATGCTACATGTTAACCTGGACAGCACACGATGACAGTCCCATGACTACACGTTCTGTTCCCACCAGCTGGGCTCTGAGCGGAGCCGAGAGATTCAGAAACGCCGAGCTCGGCTCCGCACCCTCCCCAAAGTTAGAGCTCAAATTCCTTCACACTTCCAGCATAGGGTTTTTGGGTTGTCGGGCTTCTTCTCCCCCTCCCCTCCTCCTCCTTCTCCTTCCTATTAAACACTGATTTCAGTGCTGTTAAGGAATTTTGCTGCTTCTTCCCGTTTTTGTTTATTTTTTTCCATCTGGCCACAGCTGGGAGCGCGGTGGGGAGGGTGGTGGCAGCTCAGCTTCGAGGTCCTGACCTTCAGCCTCATGTGGTGAGGCCAGCACGGCCCCTTTCCCACGTTCACATCTGCAGGGTTGATGCAATTCCCCCAGCCTGGATGATGCCAGGCCGGGATTTACAGAGCGGGGCAGTGGTTCGGCAGCGCTCCCGGGCAGGGCGGTTTGCCGGAGTTTGGGATTTTCTACTCAGCTGTTGCAGGCTGTTGGCTAAATGGGTCAAAATCTCCCTTTTTCGGTTAAAAATGGCACTCCCCGTGGAGATGGGGCCTGCAGGAGGCTTATGAGATGAGTGGGATGCTGGGGAAAGGGGGCACAGAGGGTCTCTGGTTATGGCAACACCCCACGGGGGTTTTGCCTCTTTACCCCAACCAGAGGTTGGGAAACGGAGCAAAAAAATTGAGTCAGCCCCAAGAACCTCGCTGTGCAAATCCCTGCCCGGTTTCACAAGTGCCCAGGGGATGCAGCCGCAGAGCTGCAGCTAATTCCAGTGGGAATTGCAGGGCTGAATCCCAGGGTGTTTGTGAAAGCCCAGCCCCTGGGGCGGCTGGAGCAGAGCGTGGCACCCTGACAGACGCACCTGGTGGTTTTATTCGGATATAGATCCTTTAATCTGGGTTCTTGTGGGATAATCGGGTGCCTGAGGTCCTGCCAAATCCCTGGAGATCAGCAGGTTTTCCCTCCACAGCCTCCTCCAGAGGTCACTTCCAACCCAGCTCCATCCTCAGCAGACCAAAATATCCATGTGGGCTCTGCTGGTGGCACCACTGGGTGCTGGGCACCCTCAGTGGGGACCCGGGGCAGGCTGTGAGTGTTTCCTGGAGGCTAAAGAGGTGTTATCCATAAATCCCAGCTCTTTTTACCCAATTCCATCACCCAGGAGTGGTACTTGACCCTGAGGTGCTGCTTCTTGCAGCATCCTGGGAAGGTGTTTTTGTTATTTTGGGATATTTGGGGTAGACTTTGGCTTCTCACAGCCACCCCCATGGAGGATGGGGTACCCAGCTTGTCCCAAATCACCCCTGGATCCCAAAAATTCCAGAGTGGCAGCAATCCTGCCCCACGGTGGGTGTGGTGAGAGGATGGCTGGAAGCAGAGGGAATTTTCCTGGATCACTTTTCTTTGGAGGAGGCAGAACCCACATTTTTCCTCAGGAGAGATTTGGGATTAAACCATCCCCAGGATGTTTGTGGCCTCCCCTGGTGCCACAGGGGATTTCCACCTGCTGGCAAAGAGTGGAAAAATGTGGATCTGGGGGCTTCCTGCTGTCACCCCATGCCCACAGCATCCCCCTCTCCTCTCTTGCAGAACAAGAAATACGTCCTGGTGATGGTGGATCCCGACTCTCCGAACAGAGCCAACCCCCGGCACCGCTTCTGGAGGCATTGGCTGGTCACCGACATCCTGGTGAGTCCATGGGGTCATTCCCAAGCATGCGGGGAGGGCTGGATTCCCATGGGATGCAAACTCCTCCCGGTGAAATCCCGAAGGCCGAGTGTTTGCCAGAGAAATGTAAATGGTGCTGGGCGTGTAGGTAGGGAAGTGCTTCCTCAGGCTATAAAGAGCCAGGCTGGTCCAAAAATATTGCTGCTTGGGTTGGTTTTTTTTTTTTGGTTTTTTTTTCCCCTCCTTCTCTTAAGGAAATGCTGGGAAAAAAACCCAAAAAACATTTTGCCAAGTCCCCACCACCGTTTTTCTCTGCGGAGACAGCGCGTCCTTCCAAACAGCTCCTGCTGCCGGTTGGGTTTTGTGGTTAAAAAAGTGGGTTTGGTGAAAATCTCAATTCCTTTCCTAGTTTTTAATTTTATTTTATTTTTTTTTAAATTAAAAATGGTTTGAATTCAGTGAGAAAACAAGGGGGGAAATGAGTTTGGGATGAATTGTGGCGCTTCCCAGCACTGTGTCCATGGGATGAGTCCTTCTCCCTGTCCCAGTGTGTCGTGGCTTTGCTCCCAGAAATATTTTGGAAAAAGCAGTTTGTTCTCCTCCTGCTTGTTTTTATGTCTTCAAAAAACGAGATGTTGCAGCCCTAAATCAATCTAACTGATAATCTGGGTACTAAAGCCTAATTAAGATATCAATTAATTTGCAGCGTGCATTTAACAAGAAATATCGCGTCGTTCTCCTCTATTATTCTCTGAAATTACTGCTGAGGGCTCTTTGTACAGATACCTTAATTAGGCTTTTTATTGTTAATGGGCATATTAAGCAAATTAAAACGGGATATTAATACTTTCCATGAATTCCATAATTGGCTGAAAAATAGGAAGCATTGGGAATAATTGCGGGAATTTGTGTACAGGGCTTGGGCTTTTTTTCGTGTTGTTTTGTGTTTTTATCCTTCACAGAAACCCTTCTGCATTTCTAACAACAGGGTCCTGAAAGTCTCTCATTAATTTTAATATTTACCAAACGCAAAGGAGCCCAAGCTCCTGTGTTTCCTTCTGTACACAGATCCTTCGGAGCCGTTCCCTCTTGCTAATTATTGTGGTTTTCCTTTTTTTTTTTTTTTTTTTTTTTTTTGGGGCAATATAAAATCCTTTAAGCAAAGAAGGGAAAATGTGGGATTCAAACCTCCAGCACGAATGGAAGGTGGATTTTTTTCCCCCTGGCGTTTGGGTGATGCTGTTTGTGATCCCTGAGGTCAAAAATTTTGTGTCAGGCCGTGAAAGAGGGCAGGGAAAAAAGGGATTTTTGGGAAGGAAAAGGGTTTTCCCCATCTGCCAGGGATGGGGCTGATCCCAGCCCCAACAATTCCTTAAGCTTTCTTATCACGAGATAAATACATTTATAAATATAAACACACATTTCCGAGCAGGGATTTGGCCTCGATGCTCCTGATGGTCCTTTCCAACGTGAGATATTCACTGATTCCATGCAATATTCTATATAAAACCTATATATTGATATGATCCCTATAATGATGGGATAAATATATCCCCTCTATCTCCCGTGGGTGTGTGTATATGTATCTCTCCTCTACACTCACAGAAAAGCATATAAATCCCCCAAATCCCACGAACACACAATGAAACTACCCAAAAATCATCCCCATCCCATGAGGACACTGAGACAAAACCACCTCAGCTCAGTCCCTGTGGCTGGGGCTGCAGTGGGGGGGTCCTGGCGTGTCCCGCCGGGGCTGCAGGCGGAGTTTTCCCAATCCCCCAGCCCCAAATCCGAGTGTGGAGCTGGCGGGCTCAGCCACATGGTGTCTCGTTGAGATGCAGATCCTTGGGGGGATATGGAAGTCTTGGCTCTGAGGAGCTTCAGCTGACAGCCTTATTTGCACACTGGCTCTAAAATAACCGTGTAGGCTTTACATGACACCTTCTGTTGCTTTGGTGCAGAGAGGGGCTTGCAAGTGCCTTTCTCCGGGAGGGACGGGGCGGCCGGCGCCGTGCCGGGGGGCTGGCGGAGCCCCCACGCCCGGCGGTGCCCCGGCGTCACCCCAGCGTCACCCAGCGTCACCTCAGCACCAAGCTGGTGTCAGTCCAGTGTCACCCAGCATCAGTCCAGTATCACCCAGCATCAGTCCAGTATCACCCAGTGTCACCTCAGCACCAAGCTGGTGTCAGTCCAGTGTCACCCAGCATCACCCCAGCACCAAGCTGGTGTCAGTCCAGTGTCACCCAGCATCAGTCCAGTATCACCAAGCATTAGCCCAGTATCGCCCAGCATCAGTCCAGTATCACCCAGCATCAGTCCAGTATCACCCAACGTCAGTCCAGTATCACCCAGCGTCAGTCCAGTATCACCCAGCAGTGTTTGGGTACCACCCCAGTATCACCCACCCAGTGTCACCCCAGTATCACTCAGTGTCACCCCAATATCACCCAGTAGCGCTTGGGTACCACTCCAGTATCACTCAGTGTCACCCCAATATCACCCAGTGTGACCCAGCAATGCTTGGGTACTACCCCAGTATCCCCAACATTGCCCAGCAGTGCTTGGGTATCACTCCAACGTTGCTTGGCTACAAGCCCAGTATCACCCAGCCTCCCTGGGTATCACCCCAGCCTTCCCCCGGCATCACCCCAGCATCTTACTGATATCACCCCACTATCCCCTGGGTATCACCCCAGTATCCCCTGGGTATCACCCCATCCTCCCCTGGGCATCACCCCAGCCTCCCCCCAGCATCACTTGCGTATGGCCCTGGCATCCCTCCGGCATCACCCAGGCTTTGCCATCCCCCAGTTTGGAGGGAAGCAGCTCCAGCAGCACTAAATGCCACTCCTGGGTGCTGCAGTACTTTGGCATGCCACCAACTTTGGGGTTTGGCTCGGGATTTGCTCTCCCAGGTGGGATTTCTGGATGGAACATTCCATCCCCTCGGCGCCGTTCGCCGTTCCTTATCAGCCGCTGCTCCGTCGCCGCTCCAATTGTCAAACACGAGAGATGCTTTCACTCCTATTCAAAATAATTTAAATAAAAATGTTGCTACAAAGTGGAATAATATCTTTTGATGAATGTTTTTAAAGCCCTTTAGGTTTTCATGGTAATTTGCAGTGTAAAATTATTTAGAGATAAGAGCCAAATTAGCTCTTATAGGCGGAGGTCGATATGTCCCGTTATCCATGGAAGCAGTGTTTAAATATAATCAGCCTTTACTCTAATGCAGCATAATTGTTCATTTGAAATAGCTTTTTTTTCCTCTCTTTTTTTTCTTTTTTTTTTTTTTTACTCCATTCAATGAGTCATTAAAATATTCAAAGGATAATGCAGTGAATTGGAAATGAATTTATCACATTATCCTGTACATACTGTAGAGCATCAGGTAACCAGGCAGAGTCGGAACTGGTTTACAGCGAATCCCCGGTAAACAAGGTTTTCCATTTTGTATTCAGTGGGGAAAGAAAAAGAAGGGAGAAAATACTGCCCTTCAAATGGAAAGCTTTCCATCTTTATTCCCCCTCCTCGGGGAGGAGGAAGGGGGAGGGCGAGAGCAGCGAATTTGTACTCTACTAAAGCCTCGCTGCTTTAACTTTATTTTTATCAAAATATGTTTGTAACAGAAAGTCGTTATGGAAACGGGTTCTGCCAGCCGGGAGAAATCCTGCGCCTGGCTGGAACCGAGCGGGACCCGCCAGGCGCTGCTGCCGCCAGCACCGCTTGGATCAGCCACCAACCCCTTCCTGGGCAGGGTGCTGGGGAAACTGAGGCATGCTCTGGGGTCGGATATGGGAAGCGCATTTTGAAGCAGAGCCATTCCCACCCATCTCCCACCCCGGCTTTCCCCACACTGTGGGTGCAGCTCCCGCTGCTCCATCCCTTCCCAAGGCTTTGCAGGGCGGAGCGGGGATCCCATGGATGGGGATGGGAACGTTTGGGTGCCGAGGGACGGTGGCACCGCTGTCCCCGGTGCTCCTGGCAGCACCACTGGCCTTCCCCGCGGTGGCTCGCCTGGCGGTGGCCGCGTTTGTCACCATGCTCGGTGTCACCGTTGATAAACAGGCTCCGGGTTGCAAGTGTCACCATAGAAACAGGTGCTGTCTTAAGCAAACAAGGGCTTTTATTAACCTCAAAAAATTACAGGGTTTTTGCACAAGGGAAAGATGGAAATGGAGCTGCTCGACCCCACCCGTGGCCCTGTCCTCTGGCCCTGTCCCCATCCCAAAGGCATCTGTGCTCTGCAGGAAACTTTTCCTCTGTAGTGCACAGGACGTGTCTCCAGCTTATCCAGAATGCTCAGATTTACCAAAAACCAGAGAGATCAGCTGTTAATTGCTGGCTGCTGTCATTCCTGCTCCTCAGCTGCTGGCTGAGGAGTTGTAGGGACACCTTGGGGACACTTGTGCTGAGCACTCCTAATCCAGGTGCACTCACCACCCCAGAAGGAGAAAAAAAGTCAGGGCAAGGAATTATTTTTAATCATTAATTAGGGAGAAAAAATCAGCTTTTGGGTATGCTGGAGACAGGGGGATTCCACATTTTGGGAGTGGCTGCAGGTGTTGGGGCAGCTTTCCTTGCCTGTGCCATGCAGCATCCATTATTCCTATGGATCCATGGAATTGTGGGATCACTGATCCCCGTCTCACTGTGGGGGAGAAGGGGCAGATGTAGGAGTTGGTGCTCTGCTATTGTTCTTCCTCACTGGAGCCCTCTCCACTCTGCTTTTTGGTGATGAAACCAAGGGTTTGAAAGGGAAAGAACAGAGGGAAATGTTGGTTTAATTGATGACTTGGCTCCTTGAAATACTCAGTTCCCTGGTGTGAGTTTCTGTCGCTGCTCGTTAATGAAGCCTTTATTAATAAAAGAAATTAAAAAAAAAAAACCAAACCCAAAATAAGTAGAGGCTGCAGCTCAAGATTTGCACTCCAAGCTCCTATGGAAGGAATTCTTCCCTGTGAGGGTGGTGAGGCCCTGGGATGGAATTTCCAGAGAAGCTGTGGCCTCCCCTGGATCCCTAAAAGTGTCCAAGGCCAGGCCAGACAGGGTGTGGCGCAACCTGGGATAGTGGGAGATGTCCCTGCCCGTGGAACTGAGATTTTAGGTCCCTTCACACCCAAACCACTCTCAATTTCATGAACTTCTCATCCTGAGAAATGTTGGGAAGGAGATTCTGTGCCTGGCAGGAGGCTGTGGACTGGCAGGGATCAGTTTCTTCTCCCAGTTATCAAAGGACAGGACAAAAGTTGTGCCAGGAGAGGTTTAGGTTGGATATTGGGAAGATTTCTTTCCTGTAAAGGTTGTCCAGGGCGGTGCTGGGGTCACTATTCCAGCAGGGATTTCCAGGTGGATTTCCAAAGCTGGATCCCATGTGGATGTGGCTCTTAGGGACAGGGTTTGGTGCTGGCCATGGCAGTGGTTGGACTCGATGATCTTAGAGGACTTTTCCAACCCAAACAATTCCATGATTCCATCAGTGCTGGCCTGCTCTGTCCAGAGGGAAGTTGTGTCCTGGGATGCCGAGGGTTGATCCCACTGCTGCATCCCTGTGAATCCCGGCATTCCCACCCCGCGGGAGCCGCCAGTGTTCTCCCTGCTCGGCTCTGTGCTCCCCTGGAGTGTAATTAATGCTCCCAGGTAATTGCACTCACAAAGCCGCTGGAGAGAGCTGTCACCGAGCAATTCCTGATGGGACAGCAGGAGCTGGAAGCACCCACAGGACCAGCAATGGCTCTGCTGAATTTTGGGAATGGCCACCCCACAGCTGGGATGCAGCAGGGACAGGGAGGATGGAGAGTGTTTGTTGCACCCTTTGGAGGAAAAAGGGGGAAAACATCCCAAGATCTCCCTTTGGAGGGAAGGGCTGGCCTGGGACACACAGCCCCCTGGCTCATCCCTCAGGAATGCTGCTCCCTCCTCCCAGGAGCACCGGGAGCCGCAGGATGCTAGACTCGGCTCGGAGGTGCGTTATAGGATTATTATCATGCCTTATTATCACGGATCCCTGATGAATGAGGCGGTCACAGCGGCTCCGAGCAGCTCCTGGGGCTGTTTTATTCACACCCCAGCACTGTCCAGTGGCTCATCCTGACCCTGCCATTCCCTGGGGATGGATTCAGGGTGAAACCGCAGCCCTGAAGCGTTCAGCACCCAGAAACCCACCAGGTTTTGGGGTTATTTGGGATTTTTCCACGTGCATGTCGCACTAGCCAGGAGCTGCTCCCTCTGCTCCATGCCCACAGCAAGGATCATTATCCAGATGGGAATTCAGGGTTTTTTTCCCTCCATGCTTCTGTTTCATTTAACATGCAGAGGCTACTAATTTGTCACAATTCAATAAAGCCGAGGTTACAAACACTCTGGCTGCTGTTTATTTAAACGATGGTTTGTTAATTAGCTCCTCTTAACGAGGAGAGAATAAATCAGATAAAACCTACCGAAAAGCAGCAGGGAGAGATTTTGCAGATTAGTTTTACTTTCCAGCTGAGGTATTCCTGGCAGCCAAGCTCCCAGTTCCATCCCAAGCTGCCTCCCTGTGCGGGTACAGGTGTGCGAGGAGCATCGTGGCCCTAGGATGATGCTCGGCCTCGCAGCATTTCTCTTACCATGGGTCCAAAAAGCACTTTTCTGTCTCTTTTATGGCTTTTTTCTGCTGTTGGGCTCTGTCCCTCCAACATGGTCATGGTGCGGAGGTGACCCTCTGGCTTTTTAGTTCTCCCTCTGTTTAATATGAGGAAGTTTGGGATGGAAACAAACATCAGATCCAGAATAAAGTTGTGCTGATGCGAGTGGGAGCTCAGGGAAGGTTTATCCATCAGCACCAGCAGCGCTGAGCTCCGATCCCATCGCCAGCTCCAGGGGGGGAACCCGGCTCCTGTCACCAACCTATCCCACCACCACGGCAATATTTCATTTACACCCTATAAAACCTGTCCGGGGACGGGATCTCTTACAAAACTCTTGCCTGTGTCCCCTGTGTGGGGACACTTGTGAGCATCCAGGGACCTCAGGAGCATCACGGTGGACGTGGTGGTGGCCGGAGGAGAGCGCTGGAGCCGGGCGCACCTTGCAGAAGAGACACGGATCAATGATTAATCGGGCATGTGTGGTTGTGTGGGAGCGATTTGTGTTGGAGGAGGGAACTCCTACAGCACCCCGGTCATGAATCATTTGAAGAGCAAATTTGTGCAGTTACCAAGGGAACGGAAGAAAGGAAGGGACTTCCCTTGCCGAAATGACTCGCGCTCTGATGCGGCTGAGAAAATCGCTCCAAAAAAAAAAGAAAGGGAAAGGGAAAGGGGAAAAAAAAAAAAAAAAAAGGAGTCGAAGCTGTGACTAAGCAGCAGAAGTTATGTAAAGTGCTCGCTGGGAAGTGCAGGGGAGGGACAGCACATCCTGCCGCTGCCCACGGCGGTGGCGGGGGGCGGCCGCGGGCCCCCTTCTCTCCTCCCCGGGGAGCGGGGGCGAAGCCGCCGGCTGGGCCGGGCCCGCTGCCGCCTCTTGCCCTGGCTCAGGCAGCCGCTTACAAAGGTTGGGGGAGAGCCTCGGTGTCCCCGAGGAGCGGGGCATTGTCTCCAGGCTGGGACAGTGTCAGGTTTTTTTTGGTCCCACCCCGCGGTGTCACCCTCGGCTTCTGTCCCCCAGGGAGTCTGTGCCGAGGGAGTTGTACTAGCTCCGGGCAAGGGAGGAAGTTTTGGAGTGCTTGGGGCCCCTCGTCCAGCTGGGTGCGTGGAGAGGGATTTTCCATAGGGAATAGGAGGATGTGGGAAGTGATGTTTGTGTGGGGATCATGGTGATGACCTCGCGGTGGCAAATTTGTCATGTCTCTGTCTGGACTGGAGTCGTAGCCGAGGGTGAGATCCTCTGCTCTGCTCCCCGGGAAAGGGCCAGACACTCATTTTGGGGCTCAGCATCCAAATTTAACGGTGCTCGCCCAAATTTGGGGATGGTCATCCAAAGGGGACCAAAGCATCAACCTCCCCTCCACTGCAGGGGATGCGCCGGGCACCTTCAAACTCCAGGAATTCTGTTTCCCTCGGAAAAAAGTTCCCCGGGGGCTGTGCGAGGCAGAGCAGCAAAGGCTGCGGCAGCAGCGAGATCCGCAGCAGCGGCGGCGGCATCGCCGGAAAGATGCTTGGGATCTTTCCAACTTCCGCCCGGGAGCCCCCGAGCCCGGCGGGGAGCCGCAATCTCTCCCGAAAAGGGAATGCAGAGGCAGCTGCACGGTGAAGGAAAACCCTCTGCCTGCCCTCCCCTGGTGCCACAGACACCCGGTGTCTGAGCGATTAGTCACCGCCGAGGCTTCCCTCCTCCACAGCAGAGCCTGTCCCCCCACACAGGGAGCCAGCGGAATGTTTAATTGGAGTTCCTCACACCTACCCGGGGGTAGCCTGAAAAGAAGTGACAGCGCCGAGCAAAGCGCTGGAGTCAGACCCTGGGAGCTGCGGGTTGCTATGGAGTCCCCGGGTTTGGGTTTTAGGAGGAAAGGAAAGGAATCGTGTGGATGGGTACAGGTGGTGGTCCCCAGGGCAAAGCTGCCACGGTGATCCCGTGGGATGGGGAAGGTGCAGGGTCCTTGAGGGGTTCTGCTTCTTGATGGAATGCTCAGCCCCAAAAAGGTGTTTTGTGCCCCATAAAACTGTCAGGATTTGGGACTGATGAGAAACTTATGAGCCTTTCCATAAAGCTTCTGGATCCTGTGTAGGGCAGGGGCAGAGAAGCTCATTTCTGATTTCTGGGTATGGCAGGGCCAGGGAAACTCATCCCTGGATCCTGTGTAGGGCAGGGGCAGGGAAACTCACCCCTGAACTCTGGGTATGGCAGGGGCAGGGAAACTCATCCCTGGATTCTGTGGATGGGGAAGAGGGTAAGAAATCTCCTCCTTGAATCCTGTATATGGGAAGAGGTAGAACTCATTCCTTCACTCTGCAGTACTGGAATGGGTTAGGAAAACTCATCCCTGAATCCCGTGAATGGAGAAGGGTAGGAAAGCTCATCTCTGCCTTCCATGCATGAGGAAAAGGGTAGGAAAGCTGATCCCTGCATCCCATGTTTGGGATGGGGTAGGAAAACTCATCCCTTCACTCTGCAGTCTGGGAAGGGGGTAGGGATCCTTGCATCCTGTGGAGGGGAGGAGGCTGGGAAGCTCAGCATGGCTGGGAGCATCCCACAGGATCCAGGCAAGGCTTTTTCTTCCCAAGGAATTTTGGAACTCTCAAACGCATCAGGAAAGTCCCTGGGTGACTGTGTTTCCAGGGGTGGGAAGTCTGTCCCATGGGTGGCAGGACAGTCCCCACAGCCTGGGTCTGGATGCAGCAGGACTGGAATTGGACCAAAGGATTCATTTGCCTGCCTGGAATTCCCAGTGAGGATTTTAAGCCCTTTAAAGCCGGTTCCTCCTCCCAGTGGGGCCAAGTGCCACGGTCAGGTTTGATTAGCCAAGGGGACAGAGCAGCACTGGGACACTCTGAAATGTTCCATATCCCCCCTCTCGTAGCAGCCCCTCACCTTCATCTTCCTCGAAAATGTGCTTGGCTTAAACTTCCAGGTGTTTTTTTTAATTTAAAATGTGGAGAGTGGGGTCCCAGGACCTGAGTCCCCACCAGTGCCCCTCACCTGGGGGAGCCTGGATGTTTGCCTTCCCTCAGGAGAAGGAAATTATGGCTTCATTCCCATCAGGAACAACTTCTTTTCCCCAAAACAGAGCAGGAAAACAGGATATCATTTGTGGTTTCATGAAAAAGTCATCTTTTTTTTTTTTTTTTTTTTTTTTTTTTTTTTTTTTTTTTTTTTTTTATTCTCGTCACTTTAGGTTCTATTTAAAATTTGGGTATTCTGAGATGGAAAGTTATTTCAAAAGGGCAAAAACACGTCAAGCTCCAGAAAATGGTGAAATCAGTTCCATGGTGGCTTTTTTTGAATTTTTTTTCTTTTTTTCTTTTTTTTTTTTTGGAAGCACACTTCTCCCCCAAACTCCCCCAGTGCCAAACCCTGCTGCATCCTGCCCTTGCCCCGGTGCTGCTCCAGGAACATCCTGGTACCAAAATGCCATTTTCCACTCCAATCTCTCCCCTGGCTGATGGGCTGGGTGCATTCCTGAAGGATTTTCCACCCTCCGGAGCCTCTCAGTTGCCTTGAACCCGACCCCAAACCCGCGGGGGTGGCAAGGGACGATCGTTGCAGCCCCATCGATCCCTCATCGATACGGCATCGACCCTCACGGGGCATTCCCACCTTAAAAAGATCATCTGGAAGCGAGAGCTTTCGCTTGCCAGTAATTAATTAGTGTCTTGTAAACGACTCGGAAAGGAGGTAAATGCGAGAGCAATTAAATCCGCAGCGCCCGAACGCCTCCGACCCCTCGCCCGGCACATCGATCTCCCTCGGCAGCCTCTGGGGTGGGTTGAGGGGGGGTTGGAGCCCCCAGGTATGGGGAAAAATGGCTTTTTTTTCCGGGCCTGGGAAGTGCTGCTGGCTCTCGGTGCAGGCGCAGCGGCCGGCTCGGCTCTCCCCTGCCGAACGCGATGGGTTCACTCCCCGCTGTTTGTGAACGAGAGGGATGAAACAAGGTAGGAGAGCAAGGGAAAACCCTCCGCTGGCTTCCCTTGATGAACTGAGCTAATTTCTCTCTTAATGGTTAGCTCCGGAGCTGAATGTGAGGCTTTCCTCCTGCACAGCAAACCCTCTCCCACACACAGACAAATAGGCTGAATATTTAATTGGAATTCCTCACACCTACAGGGTAAAGCCTTGTCAGTAGAAATAGAGCCCATCGCCAGCTGGCATCCCCGCACGCCACCCACCTTCGCTCGGAAAAAAGAAATCCCTCCCCGTCCTCCCCCCTTTTCCACACACCCACGGCCCCCCCGACCGCGGCAGGATCTGCCCCCCGCTCCCGGGATGCCCTCTCTCGGGGATGAGGATGCTGTGGGAGGGTGGCGGGCAGCACCCGGGCCCAGCAGCTCCTGCCAGGAGCAGATCCCAGTGTCCCGTCTCCTGTCTGGCCAGAGCAGGCCCACGGAGACGCCCCCAAGAGAAAGTGGGGGACCCCAGGGCAGCGCCAGGCTGGTGGCAGGGGACGGGGAGCACCAGAGGGCACTGCCGGGCTGTCCATCCGTGCCATCCGTGCCACCCAAGGGTGACGAAACGCTGGGAGAAGCATATCCCAACCCTCGGGAGCGTGGCCGGGATGGCGGCTGGTGGAGGGATGTGGAGCCCCCCTGTTTGCCGGTCCCAGGTGGCAAAACCACGGCTTTGACTCCCCAAAATTACTTTCCCTTCTGTCCCCACACTGTCCTGGCTGCTGTGGGGTGTGGCCCATGTGGGAGCCCTGCCCTGGGAGTGCCCCTTTGGGGACAGGGTCTGGGGTCTCCCTTGGGGCTGCAGGTGCTTGGAGGAATCCCCCAGTTCAGATTTTCCAGGGATGGATGAAGAGGGAGGAGGAAGGAGTCAGCCCATGATCCCCCCTGCACCAGGGGACCACCTGGTGCCAGGCAGAGAGTGGTGGCACTGTCCCTGTGGTGGCACTGTGTTCATGGTGGCACTGTGCCTGTGGTGGCACTGTCCCTGTGGTGGCACTGTTCCTGTGGTGACACACATGACCAGATCCCCCCCTTATTTGTGGGAAGGTCAAGGATGGGACTGTGCATTCCCAGCTGGATGCACAGCCCGGCTCTACGAGATTTGGGGTGGGACGATGACAGTGCAGGAAGAGGTGTGGAGCTGCTGGGGAGACAGGGATGTTCTA